>NW_017306487.1:29420-153925 GCF_000935625.1 Nanorana parkeri
CCCGTGTTTTTTTTTTTTTTTTTTGGGGGGGGGGGGGGTTATGCTAGTCATGTAACTCACTAGGCACATCAAAGCATCTGCTGGGTTATGTTTTTCGGAAGGAATTGCAGTGAAGTAAGACGCTGAGCAGAAGCTGGCTACTGGCATGAACATTAAACAGCGAGAAAGCCCAAACTGCGCTCATATGCCTCTTTTGTAACAAGCTTGTAAAACTCTTCTCAGCGTTTGTGCGCAGTCATAAGATAGCTGTGAATTGTGTCAGACCCACCAGGATTCCTTTGTGCGCCTTATGTGCTGCCATTAGCTTTGTTTGCGTTACGGTAAATATAGGATGTGTCTGTTGCTTACATCCAAATTCCCTCAATCACGGTAAAATGTTTGGACAGAAACAAATTGTTTGTCAGCAGGAAAATCTTGTTTGGTTCGGCTGCTGGAATGTGTGATTATTCTGTTAAAGCAGCGTGAATGCAGAAAGTTTTCACACTAAAATGTAGGGCTCTCGTTCAATTAACTGTGTATAGGAACACATTGGAATTAGGGTTGCACAGATACCAAGTACCGTACTCGGTACAAGTACAGATACTTTTCCAGCACCAAGACTAGACTAGTGAAAAATTCAAAAATTAGGAGGCAGCTGCCATTTGTAAGGAGCACACGGAGCTCCTGGGATTTGTACATCTCTGTTTTAATGTACGATTTTGTTTTTATAAATATAAATAAAGGGATGCACAGATACCAGTTTTGCGAGTATGAGTACTGGTACTTGCCGAGTACTTACAAATACTGATACATTTTTGTTTATTGTCATGTGACGGTTTTTCTAAAACAATACAGACTAATGATTTCAGGACAGTGGTGGAGTGCCAGAGCCAGGTCCCAGCTGCAACCACTGCAACCCTGGTAGTTCTCGTGAAAATGCCAAGTATCTGCACTGGTACTCGAAAAGTATCTGTGCATCCCTAATTGGAATAATTGAATATTAACATGATACTTACATTTTATTCCCACTTTCACAGCCAAATCAGAATAACACCTATTTTTATATTTGTTACATGTTCCCATTCACATAGCATAAGCTAATAAAATGTTTAAAACGTGCTTGCAGTTTAAATAGCTTTTATTTGGCTTCTACTTGTCTTCTTAAGGGTTAACATTTCTATTTGCTTCTCCTTCTTTGGAATGTTAGGAGGGGCTGTAAATGGTTAGGGGTTTGTTCATTATAATTTGTAAAGTAGATTTGACCACTGCCTATCCTAACAAAGGGCTCAAGGGTTACAAGCCTGACTTTTGCATTGTATGTTAATGAAGTGAAAGAAGAACTTTACTCAAATCTTCAAAATACCAACAAAGGCACCTTTAGAAATGTTTAGTAATGACAATCTACAAACACATATTTCTAGATAATTGCCGGCTTTTTATTCTTTGCATACCTTGTTTTTCTTTTCATCCCCAGTCTTCTCACAGTGGCCATTATCACTAAGGGCAGATGAATCGATCTTTCTTTACTTCCTGGGACTCTAAAACATGTGACTAGGACATGTGACCATGCACATCATCTCAGGGGAGGAACATGCCTTTCCCTGAGATCTCCTGAGATTACAGATTAGATTTCCCAGCAATGCTCTGCTGATGTAACCTTCCCAGGATGCAATGCTTGGAAGCAGGAAGTAGAAAATAAGTTGTAAGTAAAATGAAAACATGTTTGTTTAACTATTGAATGAAAGATGATTTCATATCAGCATGCAGAGCTGTATGCTGATGTCATTTTTAGCCAAAGGGGTAAAGGTCCACTTTAATGAGAGAAACGCAATCCACACATTTATGTCCACAGTCTTTCTATACGGACAGATCACTGTGAAGGTGCTGAGAAAAAAACCGGATTCAGCCATGTTGCCTGCTGCAACAAAACATCTATGAGCTTCTTCTTAAAAAAATATTTTTTAGTATGTCGTGTGAATGTGAATACATAACAAGCATATAAAGGGGTTTTCTCAAATTTGAATGCAAAAGTGTAACAACTCCATCTGAGTTTAAAGTACCTCTGTCATAAGAGAGATGAAAGCTACCATTGCTGGCCTCTCTCTCTTGAAATGCTAGTTTCCTGGCTGTCATGCTGGCCTTCTTTGTTTGAGCAACTGACCTTTATCATGCAGTACCTTTCCTTTCCAGGTCAGCGACCCAAAAGTCCACTGGCATTTTTAAAAGGAAGTCAGCAATGGAAGACCCAGATTTCTCTCATCACGGGTTTATTATAAAGCTGATTTCCTGGCACAAAAGCATACATTTAAATATATTCCCTAATAGCTATAAAGGATATAAATCCACTTTGTGTGCATCAAATGACTTTGCAAACCCAAATATTACCATATAGAATTGGCAGTGATGTCATTACTATGCTGTACATAGCCTGTGCAGAGAGTGGAGCTGTGGGAGGGATCCAAAAGGCTCCACCCACCTCAGGCGTGCCTGCAGAAAACTACAGGAGAGGGTGGAAACAAGACCAGTCACCCTGCACAAGCAAAAACAGCAGCAGTGATCAGTCCTGATTACAGAAAATGCCTGCACAGAGGCAAATTTTTGCACTAGATAGATCTGGAAGAAGAGCAAAGCACACCAAGATTCCAAGATTCAGTAGACAATTGCAATGTAGATAATGTCAGGTGGACATGTAACCCCCGCAAAAAATCTGTTTTGTTTCGGGATTCATTCGGATTTTTATATCTTTAGTTTTTCTGATTTCGGATCCAAAATTTGATTTGGTTAGTTATTCGGATTTTCATTTCGGAACAAAGTCACATGACCATGCCTGTAATGCAACCCCCAACAGCCAAAAAACCCCATCTGATTGGCCAGAGAACAGTCACATGTCTGAATTAGTTTAGTTGTGAGCGAAATTCGGACAGATCCAAATTTTCGTTAAAGGAACATTCGGATTCATTCTAATTCAGATGCATCCGCATTTGTACGTATATCCATTCGGAGCAAAAGGAAATGTATATGTCTATAGCTTAGTGAGTTTAGTAAATAAGCAATGCAGAGAGGAAGCTGGTTGCTATGTGCGGCTGCAGTTTTTCCACCTTCTATAGTTAAATAAATCAGCTAGGTTTGTTTTTCTTTTTTTAGAATACTTTTGTATTTGCTGCGTTCATTACTCCTATATAATACAGATCAATTCATCCCTGCAGATCCTGCCAGGATAAACTAAACACACATAATAATTAAAGCTAATCCCACTGTAAATGGCACAGTGCATCAGTGTCAATGTGACCACATGAGGTGGTAGTATGAATGCTGGCAATGAAAATGCCAGGCCATGCTTAATAAACATCAAATGCACCAGACAAATCACAATATATGCCTTTTATAAATCTATTTAGGTAACGGAAATGTCTACCTGTATTTTTAGTATTATTTATTTGTAAATCATTTCAATTCAAACCAGTATTTGCAATGTGTTAATAGGAATCATATTGGACTGCAATAAAGGGTGATGTAACAGCACCCTCTAGTGTGCACTACTTCATCCTTCATGCCACCAGCCAGCGCTATCACAGAGAAGGCTACATTCTATCCCTGCTGAAACACAGCAGCCATCCATTTATTTGTATATGTACTGCTTGATATATGATAGACGACTTCTGAAATATCGCTAGTGATCAAATTATTAGAAACCGTGACATAATACTAAGACCCTCAAACCACTAAAGTGAAATGAAGCTGCAGGACTAGCATTGAGAAGTCACAATCTACGGCACTCAAGTAAATATCTAGGAAAACACCTATGAGAAACCATTTTCACATAGTGATACCTATTTAGGAAATGCTACTTTTACAGATTTTGCTAGCAATCATTTTTTTAATGGGAGCATATTATGTGTCATTGGCCTCAAATCTGCTAAGTAAGATTAGGACTGTGGGAGGTAAGATCTCATCAGTGTTACTACATATGCTAATATTTTTATTGATGATGCCCTCTATATTGGAGGAGACCCACATTTCCCTGTTATATACATCAAAGCATGCCAATCCAAGCATTAGGCTTGCATTTCCTGTTTATTGACTTGTTATTTATTTTTTTAAATATGATTTAAAGCGTCACTCCCAAAATGGAGTTTTCCCACCTGCAACCATGGCCCCTCCCCCTTTCACAATAGAGTCAACTCCCCATTATCCGGCATTCAAAAAACCAGAAAAAAACAAATTGAGGACATAATATGTCCTCAATGTTTTTTGCCAGTTGCTTGATAGACATGTGCACACTAAAGAATGTTGTTAGCAACTAAATTTATTTACAGCTGCTAACGAAATTCTCTGTTTACACGTTGCTGTGGCAGCTGGCAGATGAATGTAAACAATGGGCAGTGGGCATGTACAAAAGCCAGCCTTCTATTGGCTATAGTAATTTGAAATAGCCAATAGCAGAATCTTGGTAGCAGATGAAGGGGGTTGTTGCTTGAGAGTTAAAAGTAACTCTCAAGCAACCAGCAACTACAGTTATCCGGTATCTACCAATCTCCATGGGTACCAGATAACAGGGAGTTTACTGTGCATAAAATAATTTTTTTGTTTTTGTTTATTTTTTTATTTATTCATTTTAATGCTGTCCTGTCCCTGCAGCTTCCTGGTATATTCCCGTCACACATCCCAAGAGGCTGCAGAAGCATGGACACACAGTGGCTGCAGGACACATCATTGGGGGCCTGAGCCTACCAGAGACAGTCGGCTTCTGATGACATAGGAAGGGAAGATGGTGGTGCAGTATGCAGCGTATCACAGCCGGACAATGCTGGATTCACTGGGCAGGTGAGTATGTTTTGAGAAATAAACCCGGCATAACAAGTGGGAGGCTATGAAAAAAAGCAGAGGGGGTGAAGTTCATCTTTTATACATCCATCCTTGAAAAACCCAAGCCACTTATGTGTTAGTTTCCTTTTACAATTGTTATTAGAAGATTATCTGAACTTTAACATAGTTACATAGTGGGGTTAAACAAAACACACATTTTTAGCAAATTCAAACTTTAAAAAAAAAGAATGTAATTCTCAGAGACTATAACCCCTAGATGATCCAGAGTAATACAAAAACTACTTCTACTGCGCAGTCCAATTTGTTTTAACAGGGACAAAAAATCCTTTCTGACATCCAATAGCTATTGGCTAGATCCCTGGATCAGCACTTCACTGTGTATTTTTATAAGTGTACGTACAGTGTACACCTTTGTATTACATGTACTGAACCTTTACAATCTGTTCTTTTGGGGAAGTGCCCAAGTTTTTAAAAACAATCTAAAAAATCTTTATAAGCAAAGCCTGCAAAAGGCTACTTCACATTTTATACTGTAGCCCTGATAATAGAGTGGAGGCGGAAGTTAAAGTAAAAGTTCTAGGTAAACAGTTAAATACATATTTGTAATGCATACATTACAAAGTGTACTGGTTTACCTGCCAAAGACTTTGTAATCATGTTCAGCCAATCTTGTGAATTTCACACATTTCCCCACTGAACAGTCAAGTAGTAGTACTCAAGTATGTGACACACATGGGGGGCATTTATTGATTCTGTCTTTGCAGCAAGGCAAAGCTATAAACTGAGCATTGAGACAGATTATAAACCAGATTTGTTATGTATCATAAATTTCCCCCTCAGCTGCTCTAAAGTAGCACTTATAAGGTAATGGCTGCTTCTGTGCATGCGCGTGGTCCCAACACGCACTTGTGCGCATGCGGAAGCATGCTCACCTCGGCGCACCAGAAGTGATGCTTCTTACTCTCATGGATTGGCTTATATAAATGAGCCTGCCATATCCTTAGTTTCTGATTGATCTTCAGCAAGTTCCCTGTGTGCCAGCTACTCTGATTACCTATTTCTTGTGCCTGACCTGGATTGTTCCTAACTACCCCTGTTCGCTGCCTGCCTTCTGACCTTGGCTTGTTTACTGGACTTTGCCTCTGCCTTCTGTTTTGTAATTCGTTGCCCGGCCGGTTTGACTCCTTGGCTTCCCTTGACCACGCTCCTGTCTTCTCCTCCGTTACCCCGCTAAGCGCTCGGTTTGACCTCGGCTTTGTTTGACCAGCTCCTGATTCTGGACTTCCATTCCAGCATAGTGTCTGCATCATCATTGGCACTTGATTTCACTCACCTTCTGTCTTCATCTTCAGGGGTGAGGGACACAAGCCGCAAGGGAAGCCTCCTCATCTACCAGTCTCCAACTAGGTACGTGATAGGACTACAACAGAATAAAACCTGCCCCTGACCAGTTCTTAACTGTCCATCTGTTTTGAGTGAAAATCTTTCTCATCTTGATAAAAATCAGTGTCATCTTCAGTATTAAATCTGGTTTAGAAATTTGCAAATCTATCTGTTTGATTTGTAGTATTACAGGTGCAAGGGGTTGCAAATACACATACAAACTGTTTGCTGTCAGGAAGCCTGATTTGTGTCTTATTTTGTAGCTAATGTGCTTGGTACATGTATCTGATAGTTCCCAGTTGGGCAATTCATCTTCAAGCTTCAGCAATTTAACCTCCAATGTTTGTCTCCAGCCTCCTCATTAGACAATGAATTAGCATCAGTACCTCTGTCCATTAGGCAGGGAATTAACCTGGGAAGAAGATAAACTAAACCAGGGAAGAGCAGACTGACCATAGTGACCAGCAGAGGTGTGTGTATCACCAGAATGGCTGACCAAAATCCTTGTCAGGCAAGAGAGTGCACACATAGGTATTTCAACTGTATATTCATCTCACTGCCTGGTGATCCATCCTAAACCTAGTTTCTCCAATCATACAGGATGCCCTTTTGTTTTTAAAGGAAAATTAAAGTCAACAGTTGTTCACTGAATTTTCTACATAGGGCATTTATATATTTAAATAAGGTGATCATCTCATAATTGCCTTTTCTTAAAGGAAAATTAAATATGTCCTTCCAGCTCCATGACCCTTATGAATTTAGCTGCCATTCTCTGCACTCCTTCCAGTTCCGAGACATCCTTTCTGGCAACTAATGGCCAAATCTGAACATCAAACTCAAGAAGCGTTTTTAATGGAAGGAAAATTATCTCTCTCTCATGTACATTGCATGTGTAGCCCTTTATGAATAGGGGCAGATTTCTATAAACCCCCCTCCCCGCAGACCCCCCCACAACCACTGGGCCAGAGTTGTGTGTAAGAGGCCCTTGTCCTCAGGCCACATGCCCTTTTACTCGGGCCACATGCCAAAATAATGAAAAATCCGAAACAAAACAAACTCAATTTGTTGTCTAATGAATTCTATAAGGTAAATTAAAGCCAAACAAGTCATTTCTCCTCACACTGCCTTAGCTTCCCTAAGTTCTGAAGTTCGGATTTAACATGAGGACACTTATGTTTTTAATCTTGGTTTAGTATAAATAGTGGAATACGTTTAAAATCTACCTTTTTTAATTTTTTTTAGCTCTATTAGTTTAAAAAACATGCAATACCATATACAAACCATTTAGATTAAAATACTGAAGTCAAATGAGAACAACATTGAAATATGGTTATAACAGTTAAAACTGCACATATTAATTGTACTTTGCACTGCTTAATTAAACTATAGGTGGAGGCATCAGGAGAAAGAGTTCAGTAATGAATCTCTTTGTAGAAGCACTTTTATATAATTTGTTAATATATTATATTATACAATTGTTCCCTAAAATAATGTAACATGATCCAGTTGGTCTGTTTTATATTTTATGCAGTGCAGCCAAGAATGAGGGGTTCAGGTTGGTAACCTGATGTAGTTATATATTGCAATGAGGAGATATCAGAATGAAGAATGCTCTAAAGAAATTAAACAGGGGAGTACTATGTTGTCATTGAATCTGCATTATTTGTTGCAACCACTATTGCCCATAGAACGTGTTACCTTGATTGGAAGCAGGATTTAGTGTCTGATACATCAAGAATACTGGCTGGAGAGCATTCATATAAAACATAAGGCATATTGGGTGGTGGTTAAAATTGCTACAGATGAAAATAAATTGTCTTAACCTTCATTTTAAATAATCTTACACATTTTTAATGTCTTCCAAGCTGTCTTTGAAGCCATCCAATTTTGATCATTGGAGATATTAATGAAGTCTAATTGTGTCCCTTATGTTCATGAATCACGTCTTCCAGAATATGATGCATCATAGTAACTACGCTATCCAACTCACTGATTGCTGTCTTGCTGTATTTAGTAACATTCAGCACTGTTGTTTATAAAGAAATCCATCCATTAATGATATGAATCACTTCTTTCTGTTCATTTGCATATCATAAAGGCAACTGGAACCGTAGATAAACCAACAGTTTATAAAACTCGGGATGTTGACATTGTCCTATTTCTACAGCACGTGAAATGCTGAGAGCATTCCCAAAGGATCAAGCAAACAATTGTTTTAGGCAATGATAATCAGGCTATTCTAGCAATAATCTACATTAACTATCTTTCTGGAAACTGACCATGTTAAAAACTTACACCTGTAGCCCACGGTTCTCTACATGAGTACAATCATGAGGGCAGTGCTATGGGTTGAATGGGTCTACCTTGCGTCAGTCTTATCTATTATGCCCTTCCCTTCTTTATTACAGATTCAAGAAAAAGGACCACATTTGGAAGGTTCAGAATATTTTGTGTGTCCTCATAATTCCCATTTCTTGTTTTTGAGCAAAATTTTGGAAAAATGCCCTCAAAGAGCAAAAACAACAAAAAATACATCTTCAAAGCAGAATGCAGCTAGTTACTTATATCTGGTTTGTCTCCCTGCCAGGGAAGGACTGAGCTAAGGGATCCATCTTCCAGTGCCAGCTTATGTTGTGTTGCTTTAAGATGGTATGTGACTAAATGCCAAAAGCCACAAAGGAAGTTGATGCTGGAAGATGTGAAAAAGTGTGTCACAAAAAAACCCCTGTCCATTAGGAACAACTATCTTTTTCTATGCCCAGTAATCACTGTGGTACAATGGCACACTTTGCAATGTGCACTTTTCAGTCCACAGAAATCTGCCCATACTACGAAAGGGCTAAATGGTTGTACTGCCAATTGCCCCTGTGGCCCTGCTTACCCTCCCCACACGTACCTAGCAACTCCTCTGACTGTCTCCAAGGTCAAACATAGCCAGATCTCTGCTGCAAATGATTACCATAATCTGACAAACATAGATACAATAAATGGCAAAAATTAAAAGCAATAGGGCAGATGTATAAGCTAGTGGGAAGGGCAGTTCTACAAGTGCCCCATATATATGATATGGCAGGAAAGTTTTGTGAATGCAGTTAAAAGGAAATGATGCAAGGCAGGCTATATAGCAAAGTGGATTCATCACATTTATATAATGGTATATCCCCTTGATGAAACAGCACTCAGACCAGGAGAAGCTCCTGGGTTTCGTGTTTCTACTATGTGCTAAAAAGTACAGCATGCACGTAGCACTAAAAATGTGATTAACTGCATGTATAGACAAGGCTTTAAGTTGGTATCCCTGTGGACAACACATTGTTTTCAAAACAGGTCATAAGTCGTTCATTGCTCAGAGGCCAGTGTGAGGCCAGTGTGAGGCCAGCCGAGATTGGCAGCTTCCATTAGTCAGATCCACACATATTGTAAGCAGAGACCTGTGGGTTGACTGACAGCATCTCAGTATACCGTTAGGCATGCTTCTATATTCTAAACTCTGTCTTACAATCACAGTATTATATTTTAAATTCTGGCTAATTTGTTCACCCCATGAATACATATTTAGTAATAAGCAAATCAACACTTGCAGGGTCAAATAATTAATACTCCTAAAACAGATTTTTTTTTAAGTATGTCACATAGAGCCAGGGGGCAAATAAAATATTAATATTGTATTTTAAATATAAGGTAACATAGGTTCTTTTTATTAAGCAGAATGCGTTTTTTAATTGCATTTGTTACTTTACTCCATGATAGGTTTTTTTAAAAACAATGTTCAATTCAGGATCATAAATATCATAAATACAAAATTGGTATTGTTTTTATCATGAAATAGAAATATAACTACTGATAGTCTGTATTTCTTATGAAACTGTATTTTATCTCACAAAGCAATGTTTTTTCCTCTACCTCCAATAGCTCTGGTTTTTGTTTTCTCTACAGATAACCCCTAAAACCAACCAAAAGCTATGTGATAAAATTTGTTGATTGACTATATTAAATCTGCTGCAAAAGGATGATATTCTAATCTTGCACACATACATAATGATTTATAGAGATACCTCAATCTACAGAGAACATTAGAACATTTTAGTCTCCAGCTGAGCAGACAATTTAGCAGTCTTTTCACAAGCGGTTAAGGTGAGATCTGTGTATGGTGTCCTCAACTTACATCAATTTTGTTACATTATCCAAGATTAGTTACAATATTCCTATACTGTATACTGTGTTCAGGGCTGAATTTATATTTTAAACTGTCTTGTGCCACTCCCCCTTCCCCAACTACTTCATGAGACTAGCTAGCTTCACTATTACACTATTAAACAGGCATCATAACCACACAAGGCATGCCAGGCCTGGATGTATGCTTCCTGCTCCCCCTAAGCCAACTGTCGTCCATGTTCCTCTTTCCTACCCCAGTTGACTGCCTAGTTTCTTACATCATAGTTACATAAGGCAAGCCATGGCCAAGGCATCCTTTTTGTCTGTCAAACAAAAATGCATAATCTATGCAGAGACAGAAACTACGAGGAGCAAGAAAGATTGCTTAGTCAACAACATGATGTGTGGATCGTTGGTTGAAGGTATGACGTTGGTTGAAGGTATGACGAGGCTGGAGTTAGAGTGATAATAAAAGACAGTTTGCCCACTCCATGTCTGCACACCTAGAACTCATGAGTAGAAAAGCAGGACTACTACTGCTTTTACTACTGCCAAACTACTGCCTTGCTCTGCTAAAAGTGTGTTTCTAAATGTACAAAGTGGATGAACTGTAAGCACACGGTACACAATTCAACTATCAGAAATGCACACATTGTGCAAGAGGCAGTAACAATAAGGACTGGGCCAGGTGGCACTGGCAGGCAGGGAAGCAGTCTGTAAACTTTATTATACATAAGAATGTGTTAATGACAGTAACATAAGGGCATGTGCATTTGGGCCACCCTTGGCACTTCTGCCATCATAGACTTAGCATATGTTGCCCATGCAGAAATCCAGCCCTGATTGTCTACAGGAGCCTTGCAGGAAGCATGTAGTATGGGCATGACATACCGTAGACAAGGGACAACAGTGCTGTGTCAAACATCACAATGAGGTTTGCATTTCTACTGTACCTGCAAATAAGGCAGCAGCAAAAGCAAATTCTTCCTTTGTACTCTATTCCACAAAATGTTGCTACATAAAATATAAATAAAGGATCATTTCTGTTAACCTGAAGTGAAAACTTTCTCATGTAGCAAGGATGCATCATTGCTCTCTAAGTCCGGTTTCTGTTGCGTGACCTAAAAACCAGGAATGCTGAGGAAATTCCCTCTGGAACATCCATGTGACCTGAGCATCTAAGAAAATAATATGCAATAGGAAGATGCCACAAATAATTCAGATTTCTCTGGAGGAAGGGATCCTTTTTCCTAACTCAGCACATTTAGTAGCCCGACCATTAATTTTGGAGTTTGTCTCCTCGTTATTGACTGTATAAGGTTTCCATGGTCACTGTGTCCTGAGTAAAGAGTTAAATGGATTTTTTTTCATTGTCTCCGGAAATGGAAACACCACTTATTGTATTAGCAGCGGTATAGTGCAGCTGAAAACAGCATTATTGGCTGAACCGAGAGATTTCCTTTTGTCCCACTGTCAAGACGCCTCTTCAGAATTACAGCAGTCGGTAGGCCATATAAGGTTGATTAATAAACTGGAAGCCTCTGAAGTTATACCTTTTACCTCTAGTGACCTTGATTTATTAATGGAGTGTAATTCAGCAGTGTATATTGCATGTGGATAGCTGGTCGCTGAACTTTGATAGAAGGGCACACACAGGCACTGAATTATATTGGGTTTAATTTATCCTCTTTTTATATTATCGGGACATTGCAATGTTTCAGCAATACAAATCTATAATATATTGATGTCAGATTCATATTCTCAAATGCCCCCATATGTCAAAGAGAAGGAGAAATGGCACAGACAATATTTACCGCTCACTGCAATCAGCCCGGTTCTCCTATTTGTGCTAAAAAGTGCAGTATAGGAACATAAAAGGAAAAATAATGTAGTCTGTTGTTTAAGGCAGCACTGATTACCTTAAACATTTATTTCCTCAGATAGTTTGATAAATTAGGTGATTAAATTATAGCAAGAAATAAGGGTCTTAGAAAGAGTGTCTCACCTGAGGCTAAAGCTGGCTGTACACTGGCCATTTCTTCAAGTTCTCATTCAGCCCAGGGGATAAATCTCACAACTGGGCTATTGTATTTTGTCAGCGGCAGGGGTGCCCTGTCAGAATGCTCAAACAGTGTCTCCAGCTGATTAGTTACATTTTTTGTTACATTTTTGGACCACCTCCTTTAACAAAAGTCAATCAAAAAATGAATTGTTTTATTGTACGGGGGAAGGGAGGCTGATGGGCCACATACTGCTCGCATTTTGGCCAAGCCAGCAAGACGTGGACAACATTCAAGCAGTGTATGGCCAGCTTTGGGCTGGGTTCACACTAGCCACTTGCAAAAACAGGTTATTTTTAGCATGTGGTTGGTGTCTGCTGGGTGGCAGCAATGTGTAGCAGAACAGTGACCTCTGACGCCATCCAGCGGGCTGTGCAAAAATGCAGCATTCCTGCATATTTCTGCACCAAACATCAAACCAGTGTTGTGGTGTGAATGAAACACATAGAAAACAATTGTGTTCTGTGTACCCTTGCAGTGACTGCCTTTGATCCACTGTCGAAAACCACCAGTCAACAGTGTCATCACAATTTTGAGCGGGCTTGGGGGAATTCAGGTGAACTCAAGTCCCAGCTCATCACAAGCCAGGAGCGCATGTGACAGGGTGACAATGCAGGAGCATGACTGGGAGACATTTATCACGCCGTGTCTAAACAAGGACCTTCATGTCAGGAACAACAGGTATAATTTTAATGAAAGCTGCTGATTTAAACAATTAAAAACAACTTTTTACAAGTGATTGCTTGTATGACCTTGCATGGTGTGCACCCCCCTTCGCTGCCGCGTCCCCCTTCCTTCGCTGTTGCCGGTTATCCCGGGCACCTCTGTCCCCCCTACGGTGTGCGGGACTGAGAGGACCGGCACAGCGCTACTTGAAGAGAGAAGGAGGAGAGGTCAGCATTTCCCACCGCTGATTTCTCCTCCTTCACTCTCAGAAGCGATATCTATTACATCACTGGGAGCCAGAGAAGAAGCTGATGAAGTAGGTCTCTGTTTCATCAGCTTCTTCAGGGGTCCCTATGTGACATTAGAGGTCTTGGGCACCCCCGATGTCTCCATTAGGATGACCTGTTATTTTTTTAGCCCCCTATGTGATAGCAATCAAGTTAAGTGTAAACAATAAGTTTTAAAAAAAAAAACACACAAAAAGTTTGAAGTCTCCCGCCCCCCGCGCGCACGCACTTATATATGTAAATACGAGTCAGGCGCGCCTACGTGCAAAAACAACTATTGCGCTGCACATGTTTTATATCGCCGCGAATGTCACAGTCAGAGCAATCACTGATAACACTAAACTGATGAGCGGTAAAAGCTTTTAAAGCGTCGAGTATGGCCAATTTTAGCCATGGTAGTTTTTTGCAATTTTGTGGGAGCACGCAATTTTAAAGCTTGACATGTTTGGTGTCTATTTACCTGACGTGACCCCGTCTTTTATATTGTATCAAAAAATTGGGTAATAATAAATGTTTTATAACATAACGTAGTGGTGATTAAATACCACGAAAAGAAAGCCCTATCTGTCCCTAAAAAAATTGTATAAAATCAATTTCAGTACAGCGTTGCATGACAGAATAAATGTCAGTCAAAGTACCGCAGCGCTAAATACTGAAAAATGGCCTGGACAGGAAGGGGGTTTAACACCGCGGTCAGCAAGTGGTTAAATCTATTCAACTTCTCTGGCTTACAGAACATTTTACATTTCGATTTAGACTGAAGAATGGTTTACTGATTATGGTCCAGAGATTGTTGGCAAAAGAAAAAGTTCTGCCTTGTCATACCCGCTGTCCTATGCACAGGCTTGCTAGTGCATTATCATATATAGCCCAGGGGAACCCAGAGTAAAAATTGGTACTGGGATCCATTCCTGCCAAGACCATTGATTATGAGAGGGCAAAAAGCTAGCTATCTCATCTTATTCAATTGTTCCTTAATTACTAATCAGAGCAGTTTGGCTTCTGTTAAAATGAACACTCTTCATCTACTGTACTGCTGAAACTCTGAGGACTGTATGGGCTATGATTTGAGATTAGCACTGCCTTTGGTTTTCTGGCTACTAGCAATCACAGTTGGGAGTCTTTAATGATTCCTGTTATACCTCCTATATACCTTGCAGAGAAAACTGCTGCCTGAGCAGAAGAAAAGGAAACCTGCCATTCAGTAGAATTAAAATAGATGCAAAGTTGCTAATCAAACAACCCTCCCTACGCTATATTTCAATTGTGCCCCAGGCTAAACAGCTACAAATTCCTCCTGCTTGACTCCAGAATAAATACACTTTAGACTCCTTGTCGTTATCAGTGTCCACAAAACAGAATATTCTAGATTCTGGAATCTAAGCACTACAAATGTCCAATATTAATAGCAGCCAAATAGCTCAATCAGCCTGAAACTACATGGGGAAACCAAATAATCAGATTCGTATATGGGTGTACTTGCATTACTGCACTTGAGCATGACAAAGAGCATACACCATATTAATTTAGCTAAACAAATGTCTGCTTTACAAACAAACCCTTTTATTTTCTTCATGGAAAAAGTGAACTGAGCTAATTAATACCAGATTTTATGTCAGAACTGTATAATATATATATAAACAACCACAGGAAGTAAATGAAAACATGCATTTTTCTCTAATGCGAAAAGGTAAGTGTTCTTTTCAATGGTAAGCTCAACAAATATGTGTAATAATAAGTAAGAGCAGGGTATAATTGCTGAACTGGGGAACATACTTTTCATTAGATGCTGAGAAAATGCTCTACAATAAGAACATAGCTAGTTTTGATGAACAAATAAATCTTTTTTGTGACATAAAAATAATGCGGGTTCATCACAGCAATATGCAAACAATCCCAAATTGCTGAGGCTTAGGAAATAGTTGCCAATTTCAATTCCTTGGTAATTTAGCTAGAGTCTAACACCTTTTATCTGTGTCCCCACTTTAGTGCCTATTTTATTACTTCTAAAATTTGATGTAATTTAGTTTTGTGAAACAAAGAAAACTATTCAAATAAAAAAAGAGAAAGAAAGAATTTCTAAAGACGGGGTAGAATATTATGTACCATGGGAAGCCCCCATGAAAGAACATACCCTGTCCCCCATAGATTCTAATACCCTCATGGAATACTTTCTGCCATGGCATAATGACAACATGACTTCCCCTTAAGTCCCCCTAAAGGGAACTGGCACAAGCCTCCACAAGCACAACACCTTGTGATGGCCGACCAATCAACTATAGGGAACACAGCTTCGGCTTTGTATAGCTTTGGACCTAGGTGTAGGTTAAGGCCAGGCTTATAGCTCTGCAACTGACGCCGTATCTTTGCAAAAATAATGAATTTGTGGTCTGATTTCCAGTTTTAACTAGCATGAGGATTATTTAAATTCAGTTGCATTGTAAACGAAAGCAATAGTATAACAGGAATGTAGGTGAAGTTTCACATTGAATTGTTAACATTTTATGGGTATAAAAGTGTAAAGGCTTCTAGTATCCCTTATCATACCATGTACACACACTTAACCAGTCAAGGTGCAAGAGACCTTTTCACATACTGTGATAACTGAAGGCAACCATGACTTTGGTCTCTGGATGAACTTTTGGATTCATGTTGTTTTTTGGGAGATAAAAAATAAATACTTTTTTTTCAACAATTGTAAATTCTTCAGTAAAGCATTTGGTAAATGGTTGGGTATGTAACTGGAGGAGCCAAGGCATGAACTCATTGATAAAAGGCCAAGAGTTGTGTTCTGTAGAGATAAGTGCATGGGCTCATGTAAATTTAGAGTTTACAGTGAATCTGGCCAATATGTTTCACCAGAGATCCCCATATGCTCATTTAACTGGTAAAATGTTCCAACGAGCCCCTTAGCAGTTCATTTCTGGCATGTCTGCACTCCAACATAGTCATGCAGTCATCTGGCACAATCCAGTTGGGAACCTGCTTTAAAAAGCAGGGAGTTATGGTGTAAAAATCATTATCCCCATGATAGGAGTTATCTAATTAGGTCTTCTTAAAGGGGAACATCACCCATATCTTAGAAATAACAACAAAGGCCCCATTAGAGATGTTTAGTAATGACAGTCTACAAACAGATACTTTTAGATAATTACTAGCTTTTTATTCTTTGCATACCTTATTTTTCTCTTTCACCCTATTTTTCTCACTTTACTTCCTGGAACTTTGGGTCTGCCTCCTAGAATATGTCACCGTGCATATCATCTAGAGGTAAAAAAAAAATGCCTTTCCCCAAGATCTCTGTATCTCAGATCTTTTTCAGTTTACAGATGAGATTTCCCAGGTAGGCACTAGTGATGTAGCCAAGTGAGAGCAGGGCTACATCACCAGTGCCTCACTCAGCCAGGAAGTGGAAACATTTTAATTGTAAGTAAAATCAAGACATGTTTGTTTAACTAAAGAATGTAATGTGATTTCATATCAGCATGCAGAGCTGCATGTTGATGATATTTTTAGAGAAAGGGGGTAACGGTCTGCTTTAAGGAGATACTCTCCTATGCATGCCTTATGCAGTAACTGGTCCTTTAGACACCTTTTAAAAGTTCACTAATGCCCAAATAACTTCTTGCAGCTCATCTCTAGTATGTTTTAGGACAAGAGATTTTCCTGATTTTAAAAAATGGTGATATAAGATGCTAGTGAATGATTCCACTCACTGACACAAAACTAATAAAAAATAAACTTTTTGAATAGACTTATCTTAAAGTCCATCTCGAGGCAAAAAAAAAAAAAAAGAAACCAGTCCATCCCACCCCACTCACTGTTACCTATTTACAATTAAGGTGCCTCTTTTGGTAGTAGAGAAGCTGCATCTGGGTTAACTGCAGCTATCACACACACCGGCTTTATAGCTGGAGAACTGAGCGATCACAAACCACTGATTTGCTCAGCTTATGGCTTCTCCATGCAGAGAGCGGTGACTGTCAGTTCCCCCTCCCTCTCTGTTCCCCTAGCACTCATTGGAGGGACAGACAAGGGAGAGGACAGGCACAGCTGGCACTGGCTCTATAGAAGCAGAGCCAGCTTACAATTAGGTAGTGAGGTGAATCCCGACAATGTTGTCGAGATCTGTCCTGGCTCTGCACTGTTAGCATATTGTCGGGATCTTTCCTGGCTCTGCACTGTTAGCATATAGCGTGCAGTACCCTGCTATATGCTGACTTTGGGTGACAGGAGTACATTAGTAAATGTGCTCGAGTTAACCAAAAGAGGTTTGGCTATAGTTCTCTTTTGAGCTGTGTAAAGCCTGAGGCTTTATCTACAAATTAGCTATATTGATTTTGATTGGATGTAAGGTAGTCCACCTTACATCCAATCGATATCAATATAGCTAATTTGTAGATAAAGCCTCAGGCTTCACACAGCTTGAAAGAGAACTATAGCTCTAACTTAGATATTAATGACTGCAGGTTTATATGATACGTCTCCAAGTACTTAGTAGACATTTATCTCGGACTGGCTGGTTTCATAACCGGCTCTGGACTACACATAGTTCGCAGTTTTGGCTTATGTGAAGTGGGCTTAGCATTACCCTTCATGTGAAGTGATCAAATACGTGATGGCTATGATTCATAACCAGTTGATCAGTTTAGCCTAGATTAACACATGCTCTGTATGTGTGAGCATTATGGGTGTTTGGGGTCCTTAGGATTTTGTTGTCTCGGATAGACCCCCCAATAGGAAATGAGGATCAGCAATACTAAACAATTATGCCTGTCCCATGTGCGTATATTATTCCAAATTAGGCACAGAAACAACTTTTACATATATATCTAAAAAAAAAATTAAAGAAACTAAGCACTGACATTAGTTATATGTTTTGTAAGCCAGAATTTTTAAAGCGGAATTCTAGGCAGGGAGTAGATTATGAAAGAAGACCTCTAGCAGTCATTGTATCCTCCAGCTTCTTATGAAACAGGTGAGTAATATTACCAGGAATTCAGGGGAGAAGGATGTGGACTGCACACGTGAAAGATACTTGCTGAGATCCTAAGCTTCTGATTTTTTTACCCGGAGACCTGTTCTATACTGTTGGGAACGCTGTACTTCTCGCAAACTATAATTTGTATCCTTCAGTGATGGACATTATATATGTGTATTATATAATGGACTAACAGCTTTTCATACATAATGCACAAGACGCAAGGCTTACATGGTAAATCTAAAAGCTTTTTAAACGCTTTAATGAAATATGTTGGTTTAAAAAATGCTATCACTATGGGGTCTATACAACATCTGGATCGGCTAAGCCGAACCTACGGCAGGCTACTCACTGCTGTTCGGTCTATTCTTATAGATGCCGAACAGCAGTGAGTGAATAGCCGGGCGGCATTCGGCTCGGCTGCTCTGCTCGGTTCCTCAGAGGGACCGAGCAGAACAGAAAAATAGTTTAAAAAGTACAAAAAAAATAAATAGAAAACGAATGTACGGAGCTAGCAATGACAGCTAGCTCCGCCCAACCGCCCAACCGCTTTCCGTTCTGCTGCCTTAAAAAAAAAGTCTCCCGCTCCCAGCCGCCCAGGAGAGAAACACTGCTTTTTCTCTTTTTTCTTTATTCTGACACGGAGCCGTGTCAGAATAGAAAAACAAATAATAATTTTTGCCCATAGGAATGCATTGCTAGATTCCTATTGGCTATTTCAAATTGCAATAGCCAATAGTAAACTAGCATTGCACCCGCCCTCTGCTGATAGACCTGAAGGAGAACTGCAGCAGAGGGCGGGTGCAATGCTAATTTACTATTGGCTATTGCAAATTGAAATATCCAATAGGAATCTAGCAATGGATTCCTATGGGCAAAAATTATTTTATTTTTTTTCTATTCTGACCCGGCTCCGTGTCAGAATAAAGAAAAAAAAAAAGAAAAAAGCAGTGTTTCTTTCCTGGGCGGCCGGGAGCGGGAGACTCCCAGAGCGCCGGGAGAGTTTGCTGTCTAGTGATCAGTGTCCCTGGTTAGCTGGTAACCAGGGACGCTGATCTCTCTGCAAGTGACCGGAGCCAGCCGTAAGATCACGGCTGGCTCTGCCCAGCTGTCAGAAGCAGGCTGTCTGCCGGCCAATGGCCGTTCTCTCGGCCAGCTTCAGCTTTCAGCGCGGCTCAGCCGAGGCATATGCCTTCGGCTTGACTGAGCCACTCGTCTAAGTTCGGGAGCTGTACGGGCTATTGTGAATAGCCCGTACAGCAGCCCTTCGGTTCTACTGAACCGAAGGGGTCCTGGGGCCGAAGCTAGCCGAAGCTACGGCTAGATCCTTCGGCTGCTTCGTGAATAGACCCCTATGTATATAGAAAACTTTATTTCTCTGTATCTAAGAGTGCATTCACTTGCAAATAAACCATCTGTAGCAGCGCCAATTGGTAAAAACTAAACCTTAAAATACAGTTTGGACCTGATTTTCTTTTGAACACAACTATACACCATCACTTGACTGGTCAACTGTAACAAAATGGTAAGGCTACACTATACTCCATAATATGCCACCATAAAAGTCTAAATATTACATGACTATATGAAATAAAGATAACAAAAGCCTACGCAGCCAAATCATGAAAATCACATCTGACAGATTTTTGATGGTTTACCCTGCAAATGCAGATATTTATATCACTCAGCATTGTTTCTAAAATGGTGTTTACAGAGCCCCTGTTCCTGTCACCTCTTTCCTGTAGGCATTGTGAAATAGAAGAAACTACAAATAAGTGATTGAAGGATTGACCAGTAGCGTGAAGTAGCAGGGTAGCAAGTTATAAGTACTCACTCACTACAGTTCTACCATATGTAGCAATACAATGCTGTGTATAGAAGAAATTAAAGCTACTTTCTGTTTTTAATAAAGATCCTGAGCACTTTTCTTTCTGCGTATTATTGCCACTTAGGGGTCTAGTTATATGTACATAGCTTATCAGGGCTATTCACAAAAGGGTGAAGAGTTTGGAGAAGGCAGGAGAAGTGAACAATCTAGGCCAACATAGCTGAACTGAAAAGTTATCTGAATTGGAGAGTTTTTCCAAATCAGCTATTTTGGGCTAGATTGTTCACTTCTCCTGCCTTCTCCAAACTCTTCACCCTTTTCTGAATAGCCCTGTATGTTATATTGTTTTTGCCCCATTCTCACAACAGCTCTTTAATTTGCACAGAATGTATGTACTGGAAATTACACTGAACGAATAGGCTATGCAAACTTTTTATAAATAGACCCCTTACTGCAGGGGTGCCCACAAGGTCGATTGCGATCTACCAGTCGATCGCGTAGCGATCACTGGTAGATCGCCATGTCCTCTCCTCCCGCCGCTTCTCTGGATCCCCGCTGCGGAGGACGGAGCCGCTGTCACTAACTAATGCAGAGCAGTGAGGAGAGAGAGAGACGCTCGGCCAGGATCTGACAGCCGGCGCCTCTCTCTCCCCTCACTGCTCGTCCATTCTGTCACAGCGGCTCCGCCATCCCCTCCCCCCGCACGGCTCGTCGTATCCCCCGCTGCCCGGGAGAGCAGGGGGATCCAGAGAAGTTGCAGTGGACGAGCGGCAGAGTATCGGTACATGTCACTAGTATGTACCAATCCTCTGTGTAGGACAAACACTGGAGCGATCGTCTGATCACTCCAGTGTTTGTAAATAACTGGGGACACATAGTACTATGTGTCCCCAGTTATAAATGAATGAAGAGGATGTGATTTACATCACGTCCCGTTCATTCATGAGTTTCTCAATGGGGAGAAGCACTCTGTAGAGAGGCTCCTCCCCATTCAGAAACAGCTTGATAGTAAAATATTTTCTTAATGAATGGGAAGCCTCTGTGCTTTCCATTCATTTAGAATAGAGGCTGCAGAAAAAGAGATTGAGGACTTTGTGTCCTCAATTTCTTTTTCTATTTTAAAAGGAAAATATCAGGGGGCTTTTTAGACCCCTAATATTTCCCCGAAGCCCCCCCAAGAGTTAAAAAAAAAATATGAAAATTTAAAATAAATAAAAATAAATAATGAAAATAAAATAAAAAATAGTAAAAAATAAATTTAAAAAACTTTTTTTTTTCCTTGCCTCAGGCGCAAAAGGAGCTGGCTACGGCTATGCTCCCGTGGTGCTCGTGCGGCTGCCGGCTGAATGTGTCAGACGCTGCAGATGGAAAGGTGCAGGACACCCCATGTGCAACGTCGGCCACACGAGCACCACGGGAGGACAGGACGCCGGGACCTGTAATGTACTGGAATGCACTGGAATGTAAGCAGGCCGACTCCCTGCGTTCCGGTGCGGGAGGGGGTGTGGAGCTGTATTGAAGTCAATGGCATCGCCCACAGTGCGATCGCCCGCACTCGGAACGCAGGCACATTAGTGCCTGCATTCCGGTCCAGTGCGATCTGCAAAAATAGTGCTCGCAGCATTTTTGCGGATCGCACTGGACTGGAACACAGGCACTAATGCAGGCGATCGCACTGTGGGCGAGGGGCCTGCCTGCGCAGCCCACGCCCCCTCCCTCCCCTGAATGCAGGTGTTTTTTTTCGTTGGTAGATCTCAATGAGCTCGTCATTTGAAAAGTAGATCTCCAGACGAAAAAATAGTGGGCGCCCCTGCCTTACTGTAACATAACTAGAAATGTGTTTTCAACCACGCACAGCTCCTTTAAGTCAAGCTGTGCAATGCTAAGCTCTTATAGCAAAGGCAATGTGCAGCTCTTTAGGAGTATTTTTCTAAAAGGCATACTATTTCATTAGATTAGCAGTTTTTGTTTTTTTGTTTTTGTTTTCTATTAAGACTCAATAATGGAATTTAAACCAATGAAATAGAGAAATTAGGTTTAGTGGATGTCCATAACAAACACATTTACTTGCAAATGGCGGTAAAAGACCCAACTGCATATAAGAGTGTCTAGTATGCTTAACATGTTGCACAAACACAAAAGCACAAGAACTGCATTATAGGGGGGTAATTTATTTGCAAGCATAAAATTTACAGCAACTCAGCAAACATGTATAAAGGTGGCCCCGCATAATAAGACTGGGTCTCCTAACTTGATTTGGACAACTTCTTCTTCAGACATATATACATATGGCTATATTTGTAAACTCCAGGGGTGTTATTCACGAAGGAGCCGAAGGATCCAGCCGTAGCTTGGGCTAATCCTTCGGCTCCCTTCGGCCACCGGAGGCCTTCGGTTCAGTCGAACCGAAGGGCTGCTGTACGGGCTATTCACTATAGCCCTACAGCGGCAGAAGGCGCCCGAGCGGCTCAGCCAAGAGGAAGGCATATGCTTCAGCTCGACTGAGCCGAAGTGACGCCCAAAGTAGGCCGAACGTAAGCCCTGCAAATAACAGCTGGGCGGAGCCAGTCGTGATCTCACGTCTGGCTCTGCCCAGTTGTAATGACAGATCTGCGTCCCCAAATGATCTGTCATTAAACAATAACAACTGGGCGGAGCTGGCCGAGTTATTCATCGACCGGGACCTGCTAGAAGACTCTGTCACTGCTAGCTCAACCCAATTGTGTTTTTTTCTTTTTTTAAAAATCTTCATTTTTGAATTGAATGTTACTATTTATTTACATTTTAAAACAATTTTTTTCAACCTTTTTTTTTAACTCTTTTTATTGATTTTCTATTCTGCTCAGTACCACAGATGTACTGAACTCTAGATAGGCAGAGCCAGCTGTCCCTCCCGCAGCTGGGTGCATCCAGTATTGTCGGGATCCGCAGCTGGGTGCATCCAGTATTGTCGGGAGTTGCCCACCCCTGTTCAACATTGTTAGGGGTCTACATTGTCATATCATTATTCTCTTGGGTAGGCAGGATAAAATATTTATGTTTATAGCATTAGCACATGTATACAGTCATAGTATGACTGTATACATGTGCTAATGTGCATACTATGACATGTATACAGTCATACTATGACTGTATACATGTGCTAATGCTATAAACATAAATATTTTATCCTGCCTAGTGCCTACCCAAGAGAATAATGATATGACAATGTAGACCCCTAACAACGTAGAACAGGTGTGGGCAACTCTGGCCCTCCAGCTGTACTTTAACTACAAATTCCAACATGCCTCTGGGAGTCATGTCTGTAACTGTCAGTCTTGCAATGCCTCATGGTACTTGTAGTTTCACAACAGCTGGAGGGTCGGAGTTGCCCGCCCCTGATGTAGAGGTTGGTACTCAATGTGGTATCCAAGCATCGGCCAGTTAGTTCAGTGGTATTCTACTCCATGTGATAATATGTCTGTGTATGTATAGCTTGTGCTTAGCTAACCCATTTAGCACAAGGGGCACTTCCGTGTCATTTTTTTCTATCTCTTTGAAGAAAGCACAGGTTTGCTGAGCTGGTATGAATGTGATGCTCTTTAGTAAATCACTTCCTGCTCTGCAGAAAATTGAGAAAATGATCAAAATTTAAGCACGGTTAACGATTTTCTTTGTGAGCTAAAGTTCAAACAACACCACAGAGTACGAAGATATTTCCAGAGCTACGTCTCAGCAAAGAGCGCAATGTAAATTTCCTGTCACTGAGCACTAATTGCGAGTGACAAACGCACAGACAGAGAGAGAGCAAGGAAGGTTTGCTTCCCAAGCAGTGCGCGATACCGTCGAGAGCTGACACAAGCAGTAATCTCTGATTCACCTGTATCACTCTGTTCTCACACATCCTAAACTGTGATTCACTCCAGCCATGTGCATTTTCTATTTGTAGCCTCTGATCGCACTACACATAGATTACTTTCTTTTTATCTAAAAAAAGATGGTGGGAGGTGTGAGATATGACACTATACTGTGAAGAGATTTGACTTTCAGAAAACATATACAACTATGATTCTTACTATGTGGTACATAACGTATATTCAATTCTAATCCTAAGAAGAGTATCAATTCTATTATTTTAACTATAGCATTCATACAAAAAACAGTATCGGGAGGGGTGCACCTGAGACATAGGGGTTGAATTACCGAAGGCAAATAAGCTGTTTACTTTGCAATGGAATTTTCCTTAGCCTCTTTGCAAAGAATATCCAATTACATGCAAGGAAAATGTAAAAAAACTGTATGTTTGCTTACGCATTATTCGATGATGAAAGTCAGCAGAGCTTCACCTCATTCACTAAGCTAAAGGAAAATTCCCTTGTAAAGTGCAGATTCCCTTGCAAAGTGAACAACCTATTTGTCTTTAGTAGATCAACCCCATACACCTTAGAAGCTGCAACATTGAGATTGATTAAAGGCAAATAGGCTGTTGGCTTTGCAAGGGAATTCACACTTTGCCAAAGAACTTAGCCTGGTCAATGAAGTGATGTTCTGCTGACTTCCATCATCATAAAATCCTGTGCGAGCAAAAATACTGAGGGTTTTTTTCATTTTCTTGCATGTGATTGAGTATTCTTTGCTACGTGAACTTTCATCACATTCACTAAGCTAAGGGAACATTCACTAGCAAAGTGCAAAATCCCCTGCAAAGTGAACAGCCTATTTGCCCTATTTTTCTTCTGTTTGCATGAGCCCATTTGCCCCATTGAATGAGAAAGATGTTTACAAAATCAACTTTTGTTATAGTTTGGACACCGTGGTGCATGCAATTCTATGAAAGCCTCGGGATACCAAATTTCATTGTTTTGTGTGCTTGTACATTTCTGTACACTGGCTGAACCATAATATAATGTAATAGTATACCTCTTATGTACAAGCATACCACTTGTGGTGACTACTTACACAGACAGTTTTAGGGGGTACTATCCATTATTATGCATCTATTGCAATTAACCAATGTTCTACCCTTGTATAGCTAACCTGCATTAATTCCAAAGTGGCTCAGTGGTTAGCACTTCTGCCTTGATGCACTAAGATACCTGATTCGAATCTAGGTTTAGCCAGGACACTTGCATGGGGTGCACATGTTCTCTCTGTGCTTGCCTGGGTTTCCAAGGACCTGCCGGTAAGTTAATTGGCTCCTGTCTAAATTGACCCTAGTATGTGTGTATGAGATAGAAACCTTAGATTGTAAGCTTAAGAGCATGCACTGATATATATGAATGGTATGGAAAGCACTGTGTACGATTATATACAGTATATATACCTGTAATAAAATAATTAAAACATTAGGATCTCTTTACCAAAGATGTGCATTATTATTTAGCCCAGTGAAGCTCTATTCACTTCATGTGCAGAGGAAATTACGATTAAAAAAAACTCCTCTGTACATCGATAGGTGTTTAAAAGTTGGCTTGAATAAATGAAAAAAATGAAAAAAATCACTCCGATAGTTAATCCCAGTGGGTCTGTCTTCCTATCTCATACATTCTGTTCTAATTACACATATGTCTCTTGGCTAGAGAGCTAGTAACTATTTCCCAGTTTTGATATTTGGATACATACATGATGTCCAATGACAATAAACAAGAATGATAGCAGGCTGTAATAAAACCTCAACATATATGAATGTCATGTGTTTTAAGAGTAAATTTAAATAACAAGAGTAAATTAAAATAACAATTTACCAATACACATACATTCAGCTTTTTCATTCCTACATTCAATTTCCACCAATAGAGATACAGGTACATAAAGCTTATTTATTAGAGTTTGAAAGCTCAATTAACCCCTGTTCAAACAGCCAATCAGGTTTAGGGGATGTTGCTGGTTTTAAATCTACCAATAAATTGATCAGTTTTCGAATTTTGAGCTGGTTTAGTGGTCCACTGCATCTTTAGTATGATGTCCACTTGCTGTGTAAAACTGTCCATACACCTTGCAGTCTGTTTGTACAATTTGCCTTGGATCTACCAGCAATTTTGTAGTACTTGAGCTTGCTTGACTAGATGCAAATGGAATGAATTGTATGTATAGGGCATCTACCACATGGTTTCATTAGACTCATTGAAGATAGTACAGAGATCAGGTTGTGACGTGTATTGTCAGATTAGGGGTAGTAGTGTTATTGGTCACATTTCATAAAGTACGACTATATAATAAGTTTGAGATGAACCATAAAGACATCTATAAGTATATGGCCATGATTTCAAATGGTCATAAATAATGCATAAGGCTGCATGCATTAAAAGACATTGGACAATGTTAGATCTTTTATTTATTGATTAATTACAAGTGTGTATATAATGCCATCAATTTACACAGTACTTTACTTACTGTACATGCACATCAGTCCCTGCCTCTAGGAGCTTACAATCTAAGGTCTATATCTCACATACACTGGCCAATTTAGACAGAAGCCAAATAAATTACCAGCATGTCTTTGGAGTGCTTATCATTAGATATCAACAGAAAGGCACAGACCATGGAATTCACAAAAAAAGTGTTGGAGGTCCTATTCACCTCCACTTTCCTGATCACTGATATGGCGATATTTTTAAATAGATTTGTCACAGTCAGAGCACCATAAAAGTGTCGCACATAAGAACTTCCTGAATTTGGAAATACCAAGAAAACTGACTTACAACTTTCACAAATTGGGCGCCTGACTTTCAAATATGACTACAGCACTAGAAAAGTGTTACAAATGTACTAATTCACCCCACAGTGTGTTTTATTTATCCAGATATTCTAACTGGTGTTCTCCACAGCAGATACTGGTATTGTACATTCACAATCGTTCTGTGTATGGGATAATCTTCTAAGACATTTTAATTACCGATTATAGAATCCGTTCAAGTCTGTGAATGGTAACAATGTAGAAAAAGTAAAGAAGGTTGTATTGCAAGGTATTTATGCGGCTAGCTTATAAGTGACCCCAAACTCAGGAGTTAAATCTTTAAAATGATACCGCTTTGCATCTATATCAGTCCATTGCAAGCGCATTTTAGGTTTTAAAGTGACACTAAACTCAAGAGTTAAATCTGAAAAATGCATTTAAGCACCTTAATTATTCAAAAAAAAATGTATCTTATTTGTGTATCACTCAGCTCCAGATCCTGAAATCATCTCTGAATTGGTGCTGACACTGTCCTTCCTTCTGGACGGTGGCTACATGTGTTCCCCATGGTCCCTGTGTGCGTTGTAAAGTAGCCACCGCTCCAAGTTAACTCCCGTGATGGACTACAATCTCAATACAAATACAATACAAATGATAAAACTAAACGTGAGATTGTAGTCCATCATGGGAGTGAGCTACTTTACAACACACACAGAGACCATGGGGAATAAAAGTAGCCACCCTCCAGAAGGAAGGACAGTGTCATCAGTAATTCAGAGATGATTTGAGGATCTACAGCTTAGTGATACACAAATAAGCTAAATTTTTGTTAATAGCTACGGTATTTGAATGCATTTTTAGGATTTAACTCTTGAGTTTAGTGCCACTTTAAAATGCGCTTGCAATAGAATGATATAGATGCAAAGCGGCATTACAAAGGAATTCATAAAATGAGTGGAAAAGTAAAAGTTTGTCCATTCTTATTGACTTTATAAGAGTTCCCGAAACTGACTTTAATGTGAAAGTTATTGCAAAGGGAAGCACCAGTTATAGCAACGTAGTGCGTAACTGGCAGTAGACTCCAACTTATTGCTGGCACAGATGCTGGATGCGTGTACTGTGTGCGGCTGACATGATGCACTCAAGGCTTCTATGCACATTATATATTAATCTGTTTCAGCTGTTTACTCTTGATGGTGGCTTTATTGTGAATTAGGTTAATTCCAGTTTATATGCATTAATTGTTTATTTGAAACCTCTTCTTCTGTGCAAAATCATTTTTACATGCTGAATCTTTATAAATAACACACTCTCAGATTTCTCAGCATATACAATTGGGCTTTACATACCGACACATGGTATAATGATTGCATATTTATTCAAAACTCCCAACAAACACTATCAATTATTCAGCTTTAATCATGGTAGAGTATAGGGATTCCCACACTAATAAATCATAATAGGCAATATTTCCATCCTAATCTAAAGCATCTGAATGTTCAGAAAGGTGCATAAGGTCACTTTTTTTACTAGGATGAGATTTCCCTATGGGTATGCACTAATCTTGGACCTTGTAATAGCATAGGAAAACATTTCAATACTGACACATAGCCGGTAATCTTTTCTGACAGGTACCCTTTCTGATATATGCAGAATGTCAGCTGTCATTCACCATCGTGACCAGTTTTAATTAATAAAAAGAATGCCTGGACTGGCTGTAGAAGTGAATTGTTTCATACACTTCTTGCTCAATGTAAACAAGTATTTCGATAAAGTGTTGCATAATAAACGTGCCTTTACACCAATGCTCCAGTATCTACTTGCACAATAGGCAGACCTGAAAGTGCAGTTAAAGTGAGATTTGGTGCTGATGTTGTAAAGGTTACATTAAGGATCCTATTACACAGCACTGCCTAGGCTGCAATCAGCTATCCTATATGTCCTTACAGAGCAGGGGGTCAGGTGGGGCTATGCAAATTTCAATACACTTAAAGAGAAATCAGGACATTTGTATCCATTACCTGTAATTGAAATGATTTACCATGATAAATGAAAGCCCCATCTGGGTGTTTGAATCACCTACCTTAATGTAGAAACTCACTGTACGTCTTATCTAGTCCAGATGCTTTATAACAAAAAGTTCCTTTCCTTTAGATGTCTTCCAGTCCCGTTGGCTGTAGTTACATAAGGAAGATGATTTTGTAAACAGATGATGAGTTTGAGGATACCTCTGAAAATCCCAGCTCCATTCTCACTGCCCAAGGAAGTTGAAGGTTGCCTGGGGGTAGGATGCTGCTCCAAGATCTTATCACTTGGATGGAGTACTAGTCAGCCGAAGGGGAAAAAAAGGAGATGTGGAGTGGTGAAAGTGGGATGGAAGGAGTGAGAGGTTTGTGACTAGGAGACGGTACACACAATGAGAATAATCCACCTTCTCTCGCTCATCGCAGTCTCATGCTAGGCGATCCAGCTACTGTCCAGAACGCTGAGCCCAGGCGCCCTCTAGTGGCTGCATTTCAGAATCACGACTCACGGAGTTCCCAAGGGTTCTCATTGAAAGTTCACACTGCTGACTTTTAGCTGCATCTAAGGAAGCAGAACACAAAATAATGAACCAAAAAAAACTCAATTAAAAAATGATCAGCTATTTAATATATAAATGGCAATCACCGGGAAAAAAAATTCACAATAAACCGAAATCTTCCGTAGGCTTAAAAGCAAGGCAAGCCCAATACAAACGGAATAATCCACAATAATGTTCTCTAAAGCATCATTGCGCTCAGTAATAATAACAGTAATACAATCCTTAAATCATATTCTGTAGAACTACAGGGCTCAGTATGTCTTCCTACTTAAAGAAGAACTCTGGGCAAATCAATGCTTAACCCTTGCATTGGGGCTACCCCGCACTGCAAGGGTTAATTGCTTAATTATACTCACCTGATCTTCGTAGGCGGCTGGCTCTTAGACCGGTCCTGGAAGCCTGTCTCCTTCTCCACTCCAGTGATGATATGTCCCCTGGCGTCCATACATCCTATACACATATAGGCGGTGATGACTCAAGGATCCTTAGACCGCTGGAGCGGAGAAGGAGACAGACTTCAGGGAGCAAGCCAGCTACAAGGATAGGGTGAGTATAATGAACAGTTAACCCTTCCAGTGCGGTGGAAGCCCCACTGCAAGGGTTAAAGCAGGACTCTGTGCAAAGCAATTCTTAACCCTTGCAGTAGGACTATCCTTGAACTGCAATGGTAATGTATTTGTTTTGTCTAAGGAGCTAAAATAAAAAAAAGTTAGACTCACCCCAACTGCAATCCTGACTTTCTCTTAGACCAGTGCCTTCAGCCTCGCTCCCCCTCTGCTCCAGCAGTCTAAGGTCCTGTGGGTCAGTGTATAGAATGTGAGGATTCCAAGGGACATACCATCACTGGATCAGATGAGGAGACAGGCTGTCTCTTCTCTCTCTTCTCGCTCTCTCCCGTTTCTATCTGCTGTCTCTCTTCTCTCTCTCTCTCTCTGCTGTCTCTTCTCTCACTTTCTCTGCTGTCTCTCTTCTCTCTCTCTGCTGTCCCTTCTCTCACTGTCTCTCTTCTCTCTCCGTGCTGTCCCTTCTCTTGGTTTCTTTGCTGTCTCTCTTCTCTCTCTCTGCTGTCTCTTCTCTCACTTTCTCTGCTGTCTCTCTTCTCTCTCTCTGCTGTCCCTTCTCTCACTGTCTCTCTTCTCTCTCCGTGCTGTCCCTTCTCTTGGTTTCTTTGCTGTCTCTCTTCTCTCTCTCTGCTGTCTCTTCTCTCACTTTCTCTGCTGTCTCTCTTCTCTCTCTCTGCTGTCCCTTCTCTCACTGTCTCTCTTCTCTCTCCGTGCTGTCCCTTCTCTTGGTTTCTTTGCTGTCTCTCTTCTCTCTCTCTGCTGTCTCTTCTCTCACTTTCTCTGCTGTCTCTCTTCTCTCTCTCTGCTGTCCCTTCTCTCACTGTCTCTCTTCTCTCTCCGTGCTGTCCCTTCTCTTGGTTTCTTTGCTGTCTCTCTTCTCTCTCTCTGCTGTCTCTTCTCTCACTTTATTTACTGGTTCTCTTCTCTCTCTCTCTCCTGTCTCTTCTCTCACTTTCGCTCCTGTCCCTCCTCTCTCTCTCTCTGCTGTCTTTTCTCTCTCTCTGCTTTGCGATCGACTGGTAGATCGCGATCAACTGGTAGATCGCGATCGACCTAATGGGCACCCCTGGTCTAGGGTCTAAAATAAAAAAGATACACTCACCTGATCCCCTCCGCTCCAGCTATGGAATGTACCTCAGCATCCACACGTCCAATGCAAGTCAATGGACGTGGTGTCGTCTTGGATCATTAGACTGCAGGAGCAGAGGGGAGAGAGGCTGCGGAGACCTCTCTGGCAGCCAGGTTGCACCAGGGAGCCCTTGAGTATATCTTTGAGTATATCTTTTTTATTTTAGACCCTAGACTGGGTCCTAGGCAATCAATCAAACAAATATACAACTCAAGTTCTGCTTTAATAATAATAATAATAATAAAATGAATGTAAGTTAAACCATTAATCTTTTGTAACATATTTAATTACATATGTACATGGGGACAGCCATATTAGACACAAATTACATAGACAGGCTCTGCTTCCCGTGTTACATTGCTTCACAATGCCTGTGTTTTAGTAACTATTTTCAGAATGAAAGTCTATGGAGTTTATATACTAAAGGAGCAGAACATGTTCAGTTTACATATGACATAACATAAGTCAATAGGCTGTGTTCACTTTAATCATCCAAAAATGTGCAAATTAAACAAATGAAACCCTTTTTTGTTGTTGTTTTTTTTATTTATTTTTTATTCATTAAGTATGTACTCATAAGACTACACTAAATTTTTCTTTTAATCAGTCATTCTCCGGATTTATAATAGAAATTTACCATCTCCCACATTTCTATTAGTGCAGGTAGACGGTGGATACCCATGTTAACTGTTTATGTTTTGCTGCACTTTGTAGATGTATGTGCTTGAAAACATGAAATAATGGTATACAGTATACCTGACTGTCTTTGGAGATATATATACAAATAAATATATATATATGTATATATATATAAAAAAAAAAATATATAGTATATGGTATTTTATATCGATGAGGCAAGTAGCCGGTTAAAAAATCAATTCATTTGCATGTATGCTTTCATTTATCCTGAGGGATGTTGTTTAATAAAATCTAGACATTGATGCACTGCTGCGTGTATATAGCTGTATATTGCAAATCTGCACATAGTGTCTACGATGCAGCATCCTGTCACCTTTTCCATGTATAACCTGATGTACTCTTAGATTGGGTGTATATCAAAATGTCATTTTCTATTATTTTTGAGCTGTAATTTAAATTTATATAAAAAGTCCTTTGTGAAGCACATATGGGAAGCCCTCTTCCTCGCAGTGTATCAGATATGTGGCTTCCTTCCCAGCTGCTCCACTTGTACCGTGTCCCCTGATAATGTTCTCCTAGGGAACATTGGGTTCAAACTGGCTGTTACAAAATCCTATTTGTGCTAGTCAGTTTGAATTTTCTCACAGTAGCGAAGGGCACAATCGTGGGAGGGAGTGACAAGATTCCATGACAGGAGACAGTCTGTTGACAAATCTGCCCCTTGAAGGTAGAAGGCTTCATGAAATGCTCTCCTATACGCTCTTCATTGTGTAGTGCATGCATGTAACCACACTGTACATAAGAGAAACACAGTTATCTTTGTGAATTATTAATTAGACGTATCTAATCCGAAGAGCAAGAATAGATTATATTGCCGCCTACAAGTGCTTAGATGTGTTGGCTGCTTTTGATTAGGATCATTTGGTGATCCTGTAAATAGCACACTTCCTGTCTTACAGTGACAACACTCACTTACTGTACTGTATCTATGGAGAAGCAAAAATGTCACCCTATGGTAGGACTGCATAACCTACACCTCTTCACTTTTGGTTAAAAGCATAGTTCACCTTTTGCAGAAATGTAATAAATGCACCCACATTGATAAAGCAAAGAAGTTGAAGCACAATCAATAGAATGTGGGAGCAATGCCCAGGGTCCTGCAAACTTTTCCTCCAGACCTAGGTCCATATCGAGTTACGGACCTTCTGTTATGGGGCTGGAGGAAGTAATCAATCGACTACATGTGTGTTGATGTCAATGCACTTGTGCTCTACCGAGATCGACAAGTACTTTTGCCTGTATTGGATGTGATGACTCACAGGACCTTAGACCGCTGGATTGGATGGGGTGGAGAGGCTCCAGGGACTGGTCTAAGCGCCACCCAGTGCATTGTTCTTTTAGTCCCTAGACAAAATGGGCACTTAACCCTGGCAGTGCTCCACTGTAAGGGTTAAGATTTTATTTGCCTGGAAGCATGGAATTAAAGGTAAATTTAGCCTTTAACCACTACTGACCGGGGTGTTTACACCCCCTTCCTGTCCAGGCCATTTTTCAGTATTCAGCGTTACAGTATTTCAACTGACGTTTATTCCATCATGCAACGCTGTACTGAAACAAATTGTATACAATTTTTTGGGGACAGATAGAGCTTTCTTTTGGTGGTATTTAATCACCACTGGGGTTTTTATTTTTTACTATATAACAAAAAAGTACAGAATATTAAAAAAAAAACAGTGTTCCCTTTATTATTTTAGGAAACATTTATTTTTACCCAATTTTTTGGTAAAATATAAAAGGCGGGGTCACATCGGGTAAATAGACACCAAACATGTCAAGCCTTAAAATTGTGCACGCCCGCGAAATCGCAAAAAACTATCATAGTCAAAACTGGCCATAGGCATTGCTTTAAAAGATTTTAGCGCTCATCAGTTTAGTGTTATCAGTGATTGATGGCCCTAAAATTATTGCTCTCACTGCGACGTTTGCGGCGATATGTAACACGTGCGACATAATAGGTGCAATCGTCGTTTTTGCGTGGAGGCAAAACTAACGCATTTTTGCACATCTATGTGGGGGTGGGGGACTTTAAAAAACTTTTGTGGGTTTTTTTGTGTGTGTGTGTTTAAATGTTGTTTATTTTGTGAGCAATTGTTTTTTAAACTTTTTTTTTACACCTAACTTTATTGTTATCACATAGGGTGCTAAGAAGTCCCCTATGTAATAACACATTACAGTGACAGGTCCCCTTTATGGAGACATCAGGGGACGGCGAGAACGGTGACGGCAAGAAGAGGTAAGAGGGGTGGTCGCCCTGACTAGCATCATATAAGCGATCAGGCGTCTTTACAGACGCCGGATTGCTTGTATTTAAACGGCCATCGCTGGCTGTTTAAAATCCTGGCGCGGGCACGAAGGACGTCTAAAGACGCCCACCAGCATCCAGGAGACTCCTGTCCGGCCGTCTTTCAGCGTTCGGCAGACGGGAAGTGGTTAACATAGAGGGGAGAGGTTCTGTAGTCCTCTGAGATAGCTCACTACAATGTAACTGATAAGAGTGCAGCACAGGGAGAGAGGACAGGAAGATATCAGCTGACAAGATTACTGGGAGGATCATCAAGTTGTTATTTTTTGCACTTTTTTGAAAAAGTATAACAAACACTTTCATTGGTAGATTGTTAGGGTGCACATACCCTTTAATCTCAGTTAATCTCAGTAGAACCTGCCCACATATTTCAGAACAGTCTGAGATGGGAAAGAGGGACATCTTTAAAAGAGAACTATGGCCAAACCTTTTTTTGGCTATAGTTCTCTTTTGGGTGACAGGAGGACATGTCCTCCTGTCACCCAAAACTCAGCATATAGCAGGCTATTGCCCGCTACATGCTGACAACGCAGAGCCGCGCTGCACCCAGGAAAGATACTGACAATATTGTTGGGATCCACCCTGCAGCCTGACCGACAGCTGGTTCTGCCTTTCTAGAGCCATCTGTGCCCGCCCCCTATCCTGTCTGTCCCTCCACTCAGCGCTGGAGAAACAGAGAGGGGAGGGGGGAATCCCTGTGGGGAGCGGTGACTGACAGTCACTGCTCTCTGCAGGGAAAAGATCATGAACTGAGAGATCAGCGGTTTGTGATCACACGTCAGCTCTAACTATGGGGATGAGTGCATTTCACTCTCCCCATAGTTCTCCTTTAAGTGCAAAGTATATAGGCGATGGCACACCCCTGCCATGCCCACAGCTATGCGGACCATAAAGTATTGATCGTCCAGAAATGATTGGTTTAAACCCCAAGTACTTTTTTTCACTAATCCTTTTAGAAATGGCCTCTGTGTGTCTGTGCCAGCGTTTGTATGTCTCCTTTAAATATTTTACAGCTATTACATATAAGCTGTCAGCAGAAGGTTATTTGTGAATTGTATCTTTTAGAAAGCACCAGAGTAACCCTGTTACTCCCATTAAAGTGCAACTGAAGCCAAAACCTTTTTTTTTTAAGTTTTCGGTGGAATGGAGAGGGTTTAGAACACTTGTCAGGTCCTTATTGCTGTCTGTGTCCCCATTTGGAAGATTCACCCTCTTTATTTGTCTTGGTGACTGTTATCACTGCAACAAGAAGGCATAGTAGTGTCTTATACAATGATTATGGTGCTATACTATGCTTCCATTTTACCAGTATCCACTCTACAGAGAAAACACTAGTTAAATATCTTATTCCATCAACATAACAGTGTTCTGTATGCAAATATATTGTATATGCTTCAAATACTTAGCTATACTTGCAGAGTTGATATATGGGCATACACAGTATAGTCAGCATGATTGACATCTTTCTTGCTGAACTGGGTCACCTTACAGGCTATCATTAGGAAGAATTGAGCCTACATTAATGTATGCGCTTCCCACTTCATGCCAGTTAATAAGCAGCTCCTGAGTGGGCTCATGTGCTTGCAAGCGTTGATAAACGATGTAAAGACTAAAGTTAATTGCTGGCCTTCTTCAGCCAGTTACAGCTACAAAATCCTATCGCTGCCAGCAGGTTACCTGTCCTACCTCTGTTTAAAAAAAGGAATCAAATTAAGGTTTTCATACATTTTCTAAATTAACCTAATTTCAATTCTTTCAAAGTGGTAAACGTTGTATTTTGTAAACTCCAATCAGAGATGATTTGAGGATCTACAGCCAAGTGATACACATTGTATAGAGGCATGATCATTTACAGGACCTCAGACTGCTGCAAAGGAGAGGGCGAGAGGTTGGAAGAACCAGTCTTAGAAGAAGCCGGCTCGGAGCTTCGGGTGAGTAAACTTTTTTTTTTTTTAAACCTAGACAGAAACAAGCACCTAACCCTCGAATCGGTAGCCCCACTGCAAGGGTTAATAAAAAAATTCCTAGAGTTCTTCTTTAAACTATCAATCTTCCTGATCAAACACATTTACATTGCCCAGCACATTATTTATTTACATTTTAGCCTAAGCACTTACAGTCATTATGTTCCCCAACAACTGGCTCCAACTCTCTCAGCTCCACTACTCTGAACCTCTTGTCCAGTACAAGCTCACAAGTGACAGCCCGATCTCCAGCAGCTGTCCATACACTAGCTTGCAGAAGGGAGTGGGAGGGAGGAAGGAAGGAGAGAGGAGCAGGGAGTAGGGGAGGGGCTTGCCTTGCTGTGTCAGTGTGGAGACACATGCAGCTTTCTATCACACACAAGGGTGGCTTTAACATATGCAGCACTTCTCAGAACTTCTGGTTGGGGAGTGCTTAATTGGCCTTTCTGGTACAGTGTACAGCACTAGTTAGGGAGAATCCTAGAGCCGCTGTCAATCATAGGGCTTGGGGAGTAACTTGTGCTCAACAGCTTTGGTGTTGCCTCATGCATTAACTCATGTATGTAACACGTCACCTTCGGCTTTAGTCCCAGAAGTGCTTACATCAAGGTGGCTAAAGGGAGACACTGTACAGCAGCGGAGCCACCCTTAAAGGGGAAAATGCATTGCGTGTTATTTTAATGAAAGATTTAGATGGAATAAAATGGTAAGTGACCTCATAGTTCTCCTTTAACCACCTCAGTACTGGAGCAATTTTGTAATTTTTGCACACACACACTACATACAATCTGTATTTTTTCATAGAAAATGACTTTAAAACCCAAAACAAGTATAGGTTTTCTGAAAGCAGAGGCCGTGTACAATAAAAAAAAAAACGGTAGCTGCATTTTTTTATGTCGATATTTGTGCCAATGTTTATTAAATCGATTATTTTCAGGGGGGAAAAAAACACTTAAATGAATTTTAGCGCACACAAACACAATTGAATACCTTTTTTAGGTAAAATATAAAAGATGGGGTTATATCGAGTAAATAGACAACAAACATGTCAAACAGTAAATTTGCGTGCGCCCATGCAATGGCGAAAAACTATGGTACTGAAAGTTGTACGTAGGCAACGTTTTTAAAAGCCTTTACCACTCATCAGTTTAGAGTTAACAGCGAATTATGGCCCTAAAATTATTTGCTCTTATGCCGACATTCGCGGTGATACCTAACAGGTGTGGCGCAATTATTATTATTACACACGTTTTCATTCCCATGCAGATGGCTGGGGCGGCGGGGTTAGTTTTATTTTTTTTCCATTTTTATTTATTTTAGCATTCTTTGTCACTTTTTCATTTTTTCACTTAGTTTTATTGCTATCACACAGGGGATAACAAGCCCCTATGTGATTGTGTTTGGAGTTGACAGGTCTTTTCCTGGCTAGTCCCCTGAACACAGCATTGTGCCCAATCCCCTGTGTAACTGACACTTCAGCTGGCTTTATGACAGCTGTGAGCAGTAGGCGCTGTGAGCATAGCACTTTCTGACTCACTGATCACAGAGCACATTGGGTAATACACCCTAAGTGTATTTGCTGTGGTCCCAGGTCCCCCAGAGGAGCGGGGGACCCCGGAAACCATGGCGGTGGGGAGGGACGCACAGATCACTTGTACAAAAATAGAATTGCCTGCTGAAAAAACAATACCAGGATGCAGCAGCAGCTGTGATCTTGGTATAACCACTTCAAGACTAGGACCTACGGGTATATCCTTAAGTTGTTGTCTTTGCTCTCTGCTGAACAGTATTTTTTAAAATTTGGTACAGGTGCCCCTTGGCAGTGCCCAACTGCCCATGACCTTTTTACAAAAAGCTTGCAAATTTGCCTTGAAAAAGGGCAGAAAAAAATTACAAGATTCAGCTTGTATAGACATCAACAGGGATTGGGCACTATGGTAAAGGTCTGTGGAGTTTTTCAGTGTTCAACGAACGCCCTGTGAGTTGAACCCAGGTACATTCGCTCTGCACAACTTCTGGCATTTGAGCAGTGATCTTAAACTAAGAAGCAGCCAGTTTCAACCACTTCCAGGTCCAACCAATGCAGGTTCAGTGCAGTAATGAATGGGCAAACAACCACTTCACCACAACATCAGAATTTCTATGCAGCGCAGGCATTCTATGACTGTATTTCTGAATGCAAATACCGGTCCTAAAGCAGCCTTTCAGTGCTATAATAGCTATATGTCTGGCTACACAGGGGAGACACAGCCAAAATGTATCTGTAACAGTGGCGGAACTACCAGGGTCGCAGAGGTCGCGGCCCTGGAGTTTCGCCACTTGGAGGGGGCCCCGGACAGGAGGAAGGGGCCCCTGGTGACCGCTGATTACCAGGATATTTATTATCCCAGTAACCGTGAATGTCATTCTCGGGACCTCTTCCTCCTGTCCTGGGCCCTACATGCTTCACGCTGCTCCCCTCACCTTGTTCCGGGCGCAGCGTGAAGTATGATCCAGCCGGCGCAGCAGCCAATGAGTGGGATCGGTGTTGTCCCCGCCCCCTCATCACACAGAACTGCTGCCGAATACTGTTCCAGACACGAAGAGGGAGATAGGAACTATGAAGGTGACATGGGGTCCGGGAGCTGAAAGCTGGGGACGTGAAGGGGGAGATGAGGGGAAGCTGGGGACATGGAAAAGGAGAGTGTGGGGTCTGGGAGTGGAAAGCTGGGGACATGAAGGAGGAGATAATGGGGAGCTGGAGACATGAAAGAGGAAAGTGTTTTTTTTTTCTCGTCTAAAATTTGTTTTAAAAAATCCAATTTTTTTTTCTTTTTTTCTTGGGGGGGGGGGGGGGGTTGCCTTCATGGATTCTTGAATCGGAGCCCTGAGGTCACTAGTTACGCCTCAGATCTGTAACATCAGTAGAAGAGAGAAAGGGTTGACCTCAATTACATTATTGGTATAAATTGGTTTATATACGAACAGCTTTTAAAAACTTGCAAAAGAATTTTCAGACCACAGCAAGTAACAGAATAACATTATGCACAGCACAATTACATGAATGTCAAATATCAATTTCACATACTGCAAATTTCATAACATTTTCAGTACAGTGGTATTTTAAATCCCATATATTTTATTTATTTGAGTGATTGGGTATATTACAGTTTTATTGTTCACTGTGAAATATTCTCCTTTCATTGAAATGTACTGTATACATCCGCGAGATGTTCATAAAAATACAATAAGAGCATCTCAACATAATAAAGCCAACCATGATGTATTTTATTATCTCTAGTCTGGCCATATGTATGTCATGTGCAATCAAATGTTTATGAAGGAGATAACAGCACCACCAGATGTGAATCTTTAATTCGTGCAGATGAGCAATGATTTCTAAGGGATTTATACAGTCATTTAATATTTAAAGCCTGTAAAATTTGCTTAAAACGTATCCAGTCTATTGTCGGGAAATCTAAAATCCCCAGAGGTTGCTGTATTTACAAAGCATTGAATAAATGCCATGGGAATTAGACAGTAAAGCTGAACTCTATGCAAATATAGCAAAAACCCCATTTATTGTATTTGTGTATGCTATTTCACATCACTATAGACTGGTTGAGGGGAGGGCAACACTATAAGCCAATTGGGCTCCACTGCACGTGCCGACATGGAACATACTAACAGGAGGAGACAGCAGAACTAATGACATATTAGTGTGTTGATACTTCTTTAACCCTTTTGCTGCCACTGATGTATGTTCTACATCTGTGGCAGCAGGGAGCCGCAAACAGACTCCTGGCTGCTATAGCAGCTGGGAGTTTGTTTGAACTCCCTTAGCAGGCCTTCATCTTTTAGGTAGGAGAGATTTGGGCAGCTGTAAAGCCGCTGAATCACTTCTACACCCCCCTGAATGTGCTGCCCCCCACTGGACTACCCCTGCCATTGAGATCAGCGAGATCAAAGAAAATCTGTGAATTTGCATTTAAAGGAGAAGTTCAGAGCAAATAAAATGTTACATGTTTATATTACCCCGATGCTCTAACATCCTTGTGATGCTCCAGCTGTCCCACCCTAGCACTAAGACCAAGAGCTGATCAATCACGTGACCGCTGATCAGTCAGCTCACAGTCTCTGCTTTGTCAGTCACTGCCCCCAGCAGGCATTCCCCCCCTCTGTTCCTCCTGCACTTGCTGGAGCTACAGACTGGGGAAGGGCTGGGCACAGTTGGCACACAGCCATCCGCAGTGAGGCAGAGCCAATTAGGCAATTGGGGTGGATCCCATCAGTTTTGTCGGGATCCTTCTCAACCATCAAAAAGTTTTCCCAGCACACTCGCCAGCCAGCATGCAAAAAAATTTGTCTCACCGCTAAGGTTAAAAACAGAGGTTTAGATACCTTAGCGGTGAGACAAGTTTTTTTGCATGCTGGCTGGCGAGTGTGCTGGGAAAACTTGTTGCTGTTTGTACTGTATTAGGCCCTTCCATGTGCACCTTCCTGTAAAGCTGATAACAAATTGATGAGTGCGTTTGCCATTTGTTTTCCTTCTCAACCATGGCGCGGCTCTGTCTCATCAGCCAAGAGCGATCATAACCCCACTATCAGCTGACTTTGGGCCACAGGAGTACATTAGTAAATGTACTCCTGTGACCCAAAAGAGAAGTATAACCAATAAAAGGATTGACTTTACTTCTCTTTTAAATAGAGGAAGCCCAGATACTGACTGAAACACAATTGACCCTTTAACTTCCAAATATTAGCTAAAAATTTCAATAGAAATTTGCTGCAAAAAATAAATCACTAAAATGGCCATAGCAACACAATTTAGCAGAGAAACTCTGTGGGACACCGAGCGGCGCATATTATGCTGGTTACATTGTAATGTAAATATTGCAGTGTCCATTGATGAGTAGAAAGCCGTATCCACTCTCCACTATAAATATATGCCTCCTACTGTCATGACTATTTGTGAGTCAGCCCTCGTTCACACCTGGGCGTTTTTCATAAGCGCGTCACATGCGCGTTTTCCTCCCGGCGTTTTTCGCACATTTTAATATATCTATTTACAGTTTTGACGAGTTACTCGGATTGCTGCTGGTAAAGTTGGAACGTCAGGACACCTTTATGCGAGACAGCATTTCACCACCGGAAAGACTAATAATAACTTTGCGGTAAGTTCACTATATCACTCCTTTGTAGAATTATAAACCAATTAAATATTGGCCAATTAAATATTGGCTTAAAGAAGCATAAATAGAGTATATGATAAAATGTCTGCTCTCTGTGATTATCAGCGGGTGTAGGTATGACATTATTTATGTGTACTGATTTATAAATATAAATTAGTGTATATCAATCACCCTTACCAATTTCATATATACACTCTCACCTGGCGATTTGTTCATGCAGCGAGCTGGGAGCTACAATCTGTGAGCTACACCGGTTTGTGGAACTACAAATAACCGATCAACGCTGATCTGTGACATTACCCCTCCTTAACTCAATTATAATCTGTTAGACATAAAAACACTGCACGCATGGGACATAAAAACACTGCACGCATGTGACATAAAAACACTGCACGCATGGGACATAAAAACAATGCACGCATGTGACATAAAAACACTGCACGCATGGGACATAACACTGCACACATGTCAAATGGAAAAAAAATGTGCAAATGTCAGTACACACTGCATGCATTCTGCATTAAAATATAGCAGACATGCACGCATGTTACACAGAAATAATGAACCCAAGTCATATGCAAACAATGCACGCATGACGCATAACAACAGTGCATGCATTCTGCAAGAAACTTCTCAACATATAAAAGCATTGCTGACATGTACCTTTTGCTTCTTTTACTTGCTTGGGGAAGGTATCCCAATCAGGCCAGGTTAGTTCTCCTATCTCCAGCCAGGAACGTTGCCTGATTCTTCTGTTTTTATAATTAGCATGTCTCATGTCATAGAGACATGGTCTTCCCTGCACAAGGCGTATAAATGCCTCAGAATCGAGGAGACCACATGTACTGGAATCCTCCACCTTCTCTTCTTTTCTTCTCAACAACTCTCTGCAAGATGGGAGTGGTCTGTATGTAGTCTTGTGCGGAACGGGCGTTCTATGCGCGATTTCTGCGGCTAAAACGCTCAACACTCATTTCTGCCCGTTTCCGTCGAAGTCGATGGGCACGAACGCGCTACAAAACGGCCCAATACGCCGCAAAGAAGCTCCTGTACCTTTTCAGGCGTGGGCCGTTTTGTAGCGTGTTCGGGACGGGCGGAAATACGGCAAGGTGGGAACGAGTCCATTGACTCCAATGCAATTTAAATTTTTGAGCGTTTTGTAGGGTGTTCTTCGAGCGTAGAACGCGCTACAAAACGTTCAGGTGTGAACGAGGGCTGAGAAGTCAACCAGATAACTTCATATCTGAAATGCTTAAAAGAGAACCATTCTTGAAATTGTTCTAAAGGTCTAATGAGGTGAGAGAGGGCATATATTTGTAATTTCTCTCAGTTGATATGAGCCTAAGTTACCTTAAGGTCATCTAAATACTTTCATACAGTTAAAGAACTCCAGGGCATTTTATCGGAAAGGACTGCAGGATGTAAATGTAATGTGTTATTACATATACCTGTGTGGCATCCCTTTATGAGATACTGCCATGTAAAACATTACTGCCAGCGCAGTGATGCCATAGGCAATTTACTGCTGATCCCTGAGCATTACATCAGCTAAAATAGTCAGTTTAATAACAATCAATTGGGCCAGATACCTAAAGTTTTTTTTATTTATTTTGTGTTGTTTGTATTTATTTTGGATACAGCCTCAATGGAACAGTGACAAAAAAAACTAACAGGAGTTTTAATCATTCATATCTCTATCCAAAAACTAAAAGAAAAAGGTTCAGATTTAGATATACTTTCATCTTAAAATGGAGAAAAGCTGAGGCCCTTTGTATAGCCTGTGCCTGGAGTCTAAGGGGCCCTAAAGTAACTGAATTGAAGACTAGCACAGGCTCCACAAGGCTCCATCTATTCAGCTCCTTCACTTAAAATGTAACTAAACCTTTCTCTCTGTGGAGAACGGTACCATCTTGGCCTCTATTAAGATGTGCATTTGCCATGGTGCTACATGTAACTAGCTACGACTCCAGGCTTGAAAGTTTGGCTGTGAGCTGACATAAGCACACTTGCAAAAGTGATGGTTATCACCACAGGCATGTCTTGAATGTAGCATACACTGAGCATGCGCTAGTAGGTGGGCAGGTAACAGTGGTTAACTGTGGACATTGCATTTTGTTTTAGGTTTTCTGTTCTGTTTTAGGTTTTTTTTCTCTCATCTCTGTAGGTTGAAGTTGATGGACTTGTGTCTTTTTTCAACCTGACCAACTTTGTAACTATATGTAATTATTAAAATCACTAGAATTTTTGGTAATTCTTTACATTTCGAATTGTTTTTTTTTACATATTGTTGCTTTGCTACATGTCCACCCGGGTACTGCCCAGCCCACCATGCACTTTTTTTTTCACAATCCCTTGCCTATTAGCATAGAAAATTGAGCGATATGATTTAAAAGATTCCCTTCCCATTGACTTCAATGGGGTTTGCATTAAAGTTTGCAAATGGTGAACTTTTCAACATGGTCGCTGAATGCACCTGCTAATCAAACCCAATCAAGTTCACCAATCACTAGGGAGGAGCTTGTATAAGACTCAAGGTAAGGAAGTCATTCAGCTTCAAATCACAGAGTTTTGTTCTATTTAAGCACTCTTGAGGCCAGGTTAGGATTATTTAATCATTATTTCAGGACTTCATGTTATTACTTGCTTATATTATGTGGCATTTACATTTTTGATTCTGATTTTGCACTGGTGATACTTAACATAGAAAAGTCTTTGTATTACCCTGGAACCAGTATTTGTCTCTTGACATTGTTGTGAGCGGCACTGGCTAGCGGTTAGCAAGAGCTAATATATAAAAAGCAAAGAAAAGAAATGTAGAGAAAACTCCTTGTTTCATTTTTCCAGTAAGTGTTGGAAACTGGTAGGTAGCTACTGGCAGCTGTTCTACGTTTTCCAGATCTCCCTGCCCCAGAGTTAAATTAGGAAGAATCCATTGTGTTCTGCACACATAGCGGCTCTTTGGCGTAAAGATTCACCCATGGCAATCATGAAAGAAGGAAAACAATGCAATTAACTATAATGGAGAAAATAAAGAATGCATGGCAAAAAAGTGAACTTAGTCATTAGTGGCATCTGTTGTTTTAATAAAAATGTCCCTAGCTACTTCAGACCTGTGTTTTCTCATCAAATGGTGAGACTCATCTTTCACTGCTGTTTACATCTCTTGGCAGACTTAAAGCCTGTTTCCACTTTTGCAGCCAAATTGGGATAACACCTACTTTATATTTGTTACATGTTCTCATTCACATTGCATTACTTAAAAAAAACATTCAAAAATTGCTTCTTACATGTTTAAGTACTTTTTAATTGCTTAAAATTTCTTCCTAACTTCCCTTCTATGTAATGTTAAGGAGGGGGCTGAGGGAAGTTATGTTTACTCTAATTAACCCTGTCTGCACTGTGCTGGCAGATTCTATTATCATTCGTAAACTAGATTTGAACACTGTCGGTAGTAACAAAGGGCTAGAGACTTAGAAGTATCGTATGTGAATAAAAAGAAATGTTTACATTTTCACTTTTACATTTTTTACATGTGAGACTGGGGTGCCTCACAATTTTGCATATTTTTAAGTATGCCATAATTGAAAAAAAAGGTTCAGAAATGCTAGATTAGAGTCTTTAGTAATCCTACAGATCAGGGTTTGAATAATCACATTTTCTATAGAAGAGTGTTCAATGATGCAGCTGTTCTCATCTTTATACATATTGCTATTTAAATAGGGTGCTTAACTTGCACCTTTCTCAGGTGACCAAAAGAATAGTGCAGTGGTTCATCAATAATACATTAAACCTAATTAGGTAAGGATTCAGTCTATTTCATCCCATCAGACAAGTTGATTAATGGCACCCTAATTACTTCAGTAATACTTCAAGGCCAATGGGAAAACATGACTTTGCAGATGGAGATGGCTAAATTACTAAGCTTGAAATGATTCTGTGTGTAATCTGACATTGTTTAGCTCTGCACTTCTGTAAGCCTCCATCCATTACAATGAGATCTTCGAAAGTAATAAAAGTCAATCCATAATTCAGACTCACTTATGCTGCTAGATGAGACAGACCATGATGATCAATAAGGTATTTGTGTTGATAAGACCACTATATGAAGGCAGGACAAATGCTGAAACCGTGTTCTAAGGGACATAGACTTTGCAGCTTGTAATTACCATGAAGTTCAAGAGAAGATTAAATACATACAAAGGAGACCTAGCAAAGCTTCATATGTAGAGTTAAAGCCCAACTTCAGACTTATTTTTTAATGCCCCCGAGGCGGTAGAAAAAGAAGAGTAATACTCACCTTTAGTCAGGAATCTCCTCAGCCCCTCTTCTTTGCCACAACATGTCCTCAGATTGAACAACCCCCAGCATCACTCTAAGACAAGGAAGAATACAACTGGCCAAACACTGCAGGCTCCTTCTCAATCAGTCCCACTGTTGGCGTGGATGGGGGAATCTGTCCAGAATACTGGATCAGTGGCTGCAGCCAATCACTGTTCAGCCCAGATTTTTTTGACTGGCTTCTTAGACAGAAGTTGATTGATAAATTGAGTTTGTCAAACGGGGGGTTCTGATGTGGCCACACGCTGGTTAAGTCAGCAGGACTTAAACAGTGTATGACCTGCTTAATGTGCTTTTCCACTTTTGCTGTCAAACTTGAGAAAACCTCTTTATATCTTTGTTGTGTGTTCCCATTCACACAGCATAACAAAAAATATTTCCCAAATAAATATTTCTTACCATTTGGATGTTTTGTTGTAGCAGGCAACATGGCTGATACCATGACTTTTTCTGAGCACCTTCACAGTGATCTGTCCTTATAGAAAGACTTAGGGTGGCCATACACGATCAGCTGATTGAAGGAGTAGATCAGAAAATCTTCAGCCAATGGGATGCCAACCAGTGTCAGAATGCAAAAGAACAGTAGAGATTCCTCGATCAACGTGCTTGTAGCGTTGATGAAGGAATCTGCTATATTTTTTTTTGTTCAGCCCGTGGGTTGAATGAAAAAAATAGTAGTGTATGGCCATACAATGCACAAGCCAGGGTTGCAATCATTTAACCCTTTGTTAGGACAGGTAGTGTTCAAATCCACAATCCCTTCTAACATTACAAAGAAGGAAAAGCAAGTGGAACTTCTAACCCTAACCAAGAAACCCTAACCCAAGTAAAAGCAATTTAAACTACAAGAAGCATTTTTAAAATATTTTTATAGCTTACGCTATGTATAATATAAGTTTTTTGGTGTATAGTGTGCAATAATATATATTAATGATGGCAGCTATTACAACCCTAATTCAAAAAACTTGGGACACTGTGTGAAATCTACATAAAAACAGAATACAGTGATTTTCAAATCTCATATTTTATTCACAATAGAAAATAGAAAACATATCCAATGTTTTAACTGAAAAAATTTACCATTTTAAGAAAAAAATAAGGTAATTGTGAAATTAATTTCAGCAACACATCTCAAAAAAAGTAGTGACAGGGCCATTTTTTCACGGTGTAGTCTTCCCTCTTCTTTTAACAACATTCTGTAAACATCTGGGAACTGAGACCAGTAGCTGGAGTTTTGGGAGAGGAATGTTGTCCCATTCTTGCCTGATTCTAACTGCTCAACAGTCCTGGGCGTTCTTTGTCGTATTTTTTGTTTCAAGATGCGCCAAATATTTTCAATTGGTGAAAGGTCTGGACTGCAGGCAGGCCAGTTATGCACTAGGACTCTTTTACTATGAAGCCATGCTGTTGTCATAGATGCAGTATGCAGTTTAACTGCTTGCCGTCTGCCTGTTGTGCAAAAATGTATTCAAATGCAATTTACTCACATTTTTTTCACAAGCTTTATTTTTCTTTAGAGGTAAAACAGTACAGGGGAGGGATTTTATCATTAGTGATCACTGTGGTTGGCTGCTACAGTGATTGCATGATCCAGAGCTGGTCCATTAGGCTTATAATTGTTAGTATGAAACCAGGTGTTGTTGATGACAAACATGTATCATATTTGTGTATCACTTGGCTGTAGATCCTCAATCATCTCTAAATTGGTGCTGACACTGTATTTTCTTCTGGAGAGTGACTACTTTTATTCCACATGGTCCCTGTGTGAGTTGTAAAGTAGACACCTATCCAGTTTCACTCCTGTGATGGACTACAATCTCATGTTCAGTTTACTCATCTGTATTGAGATTGTAGTCCATCATGAGAGTGAGCTTGGAGTGGTAGCTACTTTACAACACACACAGGGACCATGGGGAACAAAAGTATCCACCCTCCAGAAGGAAGGACAGCATCAGCTTGAATTCAGAGATGATTTGAGGATCTACAGAGTGATGCACAAATAAGGTCCAGTTTAGTTAATAGTTAACATACATAAATGCATTTTTAAGATTGTATTTCTGAGTTTAGTGTCACTTTAATGCTTCATAATATGTGTTACACCACTGGGAAGGGTTAATTTGAGGTAGAAACAATAGGTCCACTTTAAAATTATGAGTTTTATTCACTACGATTAGCATTACTAATATGCAGCCTTATGTGAATATAGACAGGTCATTTAACTAAAAAGCAGTCTGGTTCATGAAATTGGAAATCTAAAGCAGTAACATTAACATCAATTTTAGCTTAAAGTGTTTTAGACTGTTAAAGCCTATTTCCGCAATATATTCCAAAAAATTGTGGGTTTAGATACATTTTAAGGTACTGGAAGCAAATGCCTGAGGGAAATTAAGATTGAGGTAGATCTCTTTATGCACAGCACATATTTCAAATTATATTTATGCAGAAATAAATCAGCTTGATTAACTAGGAGAATCCGTTAGTCATAAAATGGTTTCCTTAAGTCTAAAAAACATTAAAGTAGATGTGTAGGTGGAAATTACAAGAGACAATTAACTTCCCAGCCTGATCAGCAATTTAATAGGGTTGGCCAAGTACAGTAGAGCTCAAGGCATGACATGTATTTGGCTGATAAGGTAATCACATAATAGAATATGAACGTCACTTCCTTTAGTCACATAAATCTGCTGCTTTAGTAATAATGTATTACTAGAGTGCTATTATATTGTAATCTGGCAGCATTTCATTTGTAATATTGGGCAATGCTTAACTAAATCCCATTATGTATAACATTTTATATGTTCCTTACATTCTCCTTTCCTTGCTCCAAGCTACACAAAGGTTCATGCTTTACAGCTTTCCTATATAATAGAATAGACTGGAATAAGTAATTTCCATCTCTTCAGTTAAGAGAAGGGGAGGGAGGGTGTCTTGGCTCTCTAGAGTCTGTGAATAAAAGGTACCCATATTAGTTGTACTATTTCCAGCTGACACATCGGATCATATTTGCTATAAGTAAGTATGTCAACATGGTATTTGTTAACTCATTTTACTAAAAACTAATATTATTTGATATTATTAAATTAAAAAGGACTGGAGAATTACATCTTCTGGGGTAAATAACGGCCAGTATCATTAAACCCGTTTTCTCAAAGCATAGGCTGTCTTGGACTTGCCCCAGGCTGTGCCTGGACTGAGAAGAAGAAGCAGCACAGTTATTATCTTATCCCTATGTCACTCTGCTTCTTCTTCCTATCAGCATGCTTCTTGTCAGCACTTAAACGTATTGGCTCCTTAAGATGCCTCCTCCTCTCCTAGTCTGAATTCTGCTTTTACAGGGGCTGCAAGAGGCAGACACCCAGTCAAATGTAGTTACGTATACTGATTGCATTAAAAAAATAGCATTTAATGATGTATTAATGAATATGGAATTGCCTTCATGTGTCTTTTATATCTGCCTAGAGTTCAGCTATAAAAAACAAATTTTACATCTTTAACAGTAGACGTCCTATCCTCTGTCGTCTGGACTAATCATCTTGCTCTGCTCCACCCTTTCCAACAGCTTCATGCCCAAAGTTCCCCCTTACACTCACACATTAAAATCAGATTTTAACATACTAACAGAGGAAGATGATTGGACACAAATATGGTAAATATAGCAGCTATAGAAACCAATTATAAGAAATTAATCTGTATGTGGTTCCAGCAAGGACAGCTAAATTCATCCCAGGGTACTCTCCTTTTTGTTTCCTGGGATGTGAGCAAATAAACATCAAGTTATGTATGAGGAAGAATGAAAAAGTAAAGGCATTTTATACATTACACAGTAACTAAATAGAGAGAAGCATGCATAATGCAGAATATTTACATAGCCTGTTGTATAGTTTGACATACGCAGAACATTTAGTCGAGTGATAGTCACATGGACAGAAACAGGGATGCATGATTGCGAGATTGCACCATCGAAGAACAATATGCCATAGTGCGCTTTCTTTGGGCAGAGGGAGTGAAACCATTGACAATTTTCCGTTGGATGTCAGCTCAGTACGCTCATAGCACCATGAATTAACAAAAGGTTTATGAGTGTAACTGAAGAAGCTCATTCTGGTCGCCCATCAACCAGCAGGACCACAATTACAGAGCGAATGCCTTGATTAGAGAAGACAGACGGATAACAGTGTCTCAACTGGCTACACATTTGGATATCAATTATGGATACGTCAGCCCTCTGCCACGAAAATCATGTTAATGTTGTTTTGGGACATGAAGGGGCCTATAATGGTGCACTGTCAAGCACATGAGCAAACAGTGAACTGTGCAAATTACTGTGAATTGCTGGGAAATAAAATTAAACCTGCATTTCACAATAAAAGAACAGGAGTGCTGTCCACAACAGTGCTGCTGCATGTCCTCATACATCAGCAGCAACAGCAGAAATAGTGCAATAGCTTGAGTTTGAATGTCTTCTACATACTCCTTACAGCCCGGATCTGGTGTCGAGCGATTATCACATGTTCAGGCTGCTGAAGGAGGCGCTCTGCAGTTGCAGGTTCACCTCAACAGGTTCACCGTCTTTTTTCTCCCTATTGAACTCTTCTCGCTGTGTTCTTATCTGCTCCCACCCACTGAATGCTGCATTCCCCAATTTTTGCAGTTTTGACCCTAAAGTCATTTTTGATATGACCTCCATAATTTTAACAGGTTTCACCTCCAACGTAAATATAGAGAGGTTTGTAGATTAGCCTCAACAAGCTCTCAGTGGCTCCATAAAAACAACTCAATGCCCCCTTTAACAATTGCTCAGACAGGATATCAGCCACATAGGAAGTACATTGTTTTTAACAAGTTAGTCGATTTCTAATAGACTTCTATTGTGGAAAAAAATGCAATAAAGCACAACTGCTATGTAGCATGGCAAAGTGGACCCTGTACATGTAATGAGCAAACTTTGAATCTCCGTGTATTTATGTCATCACAAATTATACATGGAAACAGGGTTTAAACATTAACACACATTAAGATCAAGGTGATCTTTTTTACAGGCCTAGCTAAAAACATTAAGAATTTTTTAGTGGCTGTTTCAGTAAGCAAATATCAAACAAATGGTGTTATTGTAAAAGCAAAAACTCAGGATTCACCTTGTATTTTTCTGAAAAAGAATTCTAAATAATCAAGTAACAACAACTTTTGTGCTCATCTTCTTATTTCCAGTTTTAACGAACCGGACTCTTTGTGTAAATTAAAGGTGACAACGATAGGTGTATGCGATTGTGTGGGTAACAATTGTGAATTCTTTTGAATCATTAATTCACAAAGTACAATATAACCTTAGCACATTTGGTTATTTAAGCCTCACTGTAGAGAAACTGGCTATGTTGAAGAAGAGAACTATCAGAAGCAAATGGTGACAAAATGTTTATACGCTACAGATCACTTTTGAACACCTTCTATCGTGGAAAGCCGTGCGTAGATCAGGAAGCATCTGTTTCTTTTCCTTCCTAGGGTAAGTGTCCTTTTAAGCTGTTAGGTACTGCATGCCATGAGTTACAGTTATGTAAACCCAGATCTTTTTGACATTACAAACTATTGACCAACATATCATTACAGCATCATGATCAGGCAGAACACAATAATGAAACTGGGTCATCTTAGCAGTAGTTTGGAAATGTCTTTCCAGACTGTTAGGTAAAGCAGCAGGCAATTTTGCCAGGCTCTTCATTTTCACAGTGCTCTGTTGAAGTGTAGAAGATGTAATTTAAGGTTTATATATAGCCCAAACTTTTTTTAGTTTTAGATAGAATTAGTGAGGGTTAAAATCCCTGTCAGTATATGTCTTCCTTTCGGTGTCCTATTGGGGGGATTTTCCTTCAATTCCTGATCCAGAGGCACGATAGGTAGGAAGTGATGGGAAATCTATATAAAGTAGAGGAGGGATTCCCTCATAGACAATTGTCACTAAAACAGGTGTCCCCATTGGAAGATTTCCTTCACCTGTTTTGGTGACATCTCCAAATTTTTTATTTCCCATCACTTTTTGTGACAATCACTGGTATAAATAGTGAAGGTGAATCTTCCTAGAGGGGACAAAATAAACTTGACTAATGTTCTAATTCTTCCTACCCAAATCCTCCCTTACTAAAAATAAAAAAGTTGGTTTTCCATAAACTTTAAGCAATATATATTTTAAAAGGTGGCTCAGGGGGTTTACATTTCTCTTTGAAACACTGTACCACAGGATTATCTGCTTGGAATTTCTATAATATTATTGTGTGTTGGAGTTTTCTTCAGGTACTATTAAGGAATGTACAATACAGTCCCGCCGATGTAAAAAAACAAATGCATGGACTTCCCCCAAAAGTCATACCAGACCCTTCAGGTCTGGTAGGAATTTTAAGGGGGACCCCAACGCCCAAAAAATCAGAAAACAAAATGCAGGGTCCCCTCTAAAATTCTCAACCAGACCTTCAGGGCTAGTTCACACCACAAACAGTGCATTCTGGCCCGATTTGGAGGGAGCCGGAACGCACTGGATCGCATCACGGACGACTCACTGCATTTTGAAGTGGGAGGGAGCATGGCTGTGCATTGAAGTCAATAGCACTGCAGCCACCCCCCCCCCCCAGCCAAAGTGCGATCGCCCACACCAGAATGCGTGGCACATCGATGCCTGCGTTCCGATTCGGTGCGGTCAGAAGAAATAGTGCATGCAAAAATTTTTCTAGACGTACTGAACCGGTACACAGGCATTGATGTGCCACACATTCCAGTGCGGCTGATTGGACTGCCACTGACTGCCGCTATGCCCCCCTGCCGCCCCAAAACGTAGTGAGTCGGCCAAGATGTCGGACAAGATGTGAATCGGGCTGGAGCGCACTGTTTGTGTTGTGAGCTAGCCCTCAATCCGAGCAGTGCAGGGCAGGAAAATGGGGGGGGGGGGATCAGCGAGCACCCCCCCTCCCTGCACAATACCAGGCCACATGCCCTCAGCATTGGGAAGGTGCAATTCAATTCAAATAAATTCTATTCCATATGTTACAATATACGAACTTCCTTTAAACATTTATGTTATATGTTTACATAGACTATTATCCACATGAATATCAATTGTTATTCGCATGTACAGGCAACTATATACAAAGAGAAACAGAAAGAGAAAAATATATATGTATATAAGTCTGTCACAAAATCCAAGGGATCACTTGCATATAAAATATATAGAATAGCATGATTTTACTTAATCTACAATAACATAGTATGAGATAGTACAATATAATGTGTACATACATGATTCCCAATTCATCCAATTACATAATCTAAGTATTAAACCCAATGTACAGTGTACATACATAATCCAATATTCTTCAAAGAAGACAAGTGCAGACCAGAGAGCTGTATACATTGATGGCACCTCCGCATTCAAACAGGTCCATATATGATATCAAATTTACAAAAATTATAAACATTACAAAAAGTGGTTTATCCTAGACATAAAATCGTCCCAGGCGTTTCCACAGAAGTCTACCATATTTACTAACACAGCTCTCTAATCTGCACAAATCCTTAAACGCATATATACATCAAACAATTTGTAATCATTGGGCAGATATTACAGACAAAACAAACAGGATACACGCCAACAAGCATGTGGTGGGGGTGTTATCCCCCCTGAATCAATTGTGAATACATTTTAGTGGGCGTGTATCAGGCATGAAGATAGTATTAAAAGAGAGAAGAATATCACACCCCAATAGGAAAATGAAAACAAAGTTGAATAAATTCCACTTTTAGGTGTGCAAATACAGAAAAGGGAAGGGGCTTTAAAGATACACTATAACTCTCTTGTTATGAAAATAGAAAATCATTTCTTAATGTCATATATTTCTTGAAACATGATATGAAAGATTTTTAAAAACATGATTAATCCATTGCACATATAGTAGTGATCCCATAACAAGACAATAGTATAATTGTTACAGTAGGAGCATGACAGAAGATTTATTACTCATAATCCATGATCTCTCATTATTCTTTTTTTTCTAAAAAAAACCCAAAACATTCTATAATTCCCATAAAATATAATAATATAATACATGGCTTATTCTCATAACCCCAACATGTTTCGCCCTTCAGGGCTTCTTCAGGGGGAATTTATGTCCTAAATGAAAGGAAATCCATACAAAGCAAATTAGGGACTGCCTCTCTGTTTGAGACAAACCTACATACAGATTTGTTATATCTGCAAGCATCCATAGACTTACAAGATAGGAGTCCATCAGGATCGCCGATCGGTAGAACCCAGCAGAGACCAGAGGAAATCAAATAGGCTTCCCTCAAATCAGTGCAAAGGCACCTGCCCATAGGGATCTTTGTGGCAAAGTTGTGCACCGTAGAGCACAGTATGTGTGGTGCAGTGCAGAGTAGGTCTGTTTGATGCTGTTGTACTGTATGTGTGTGTTGGAGTGTCTAAATAATTGGTACCACCATGGGCAAAGTTCTATGTGTTTTCATGCATTGCAGTAAAGCAAGAATTTTACCAAATGTTGCCAAAACTTACAAGTGTCATCCTTAAACCAGGGTATGCGTCTCTGCAACAGGTGGAACTCATTGACATAAACCAGTCATGGGAGAAATTGTGGAGCTGCCATTGCTAATCTGCCTCTAAAAATATCTGTGTCTGGCTTCTATACTTATAGATCACTGGCGAAGAAAAAATATATCACTAAACTTGTTCCAAGTCAGTGATTTAGAAAACATTGAGGCAAATTATCATCTAGAGGACTACGAAACTTGAATTCTCAAAATGTGTGGTCAACAGTGAAAGCCCACATTTATCTTCTTTAGGTGGGATAACCTAAATGAATGAGCTCAGCTTATAGACAAATCTTATTTAATAGAGGAAGTAATAGAACTGTTCTAAATGATCAGTATTTGAGTATTTGAATCCTCCATTTATTCTACCATGCTGGCACCCTGAAAGGTTGCTGTATGGCAACCCAGACTGCCTGTCACAAATACTTACCTCCTGGAGGGAGTAAAGAACCAAAAATCCCTCCACTCAACCAATGCATAGCACAGTAGCACCTTCCTAAAACAGAAGGCCATCACAAATCTCATTATATAACATATCCCAGCAATGAAGGTATTATTTCTCATTTCAGTATAGTGCGTAAATGGATCTATAATATATGGCTGTATCTGCACTATATACCAGCTGTTCTGAAACTCTAGTTAACCATGGGGCATAATAGAATTATTTGCATGGCTCCATTCCTCTTATTGCCCTGAAATCAGGAATAACCCCCATATGTTTGGGATATACATGTATGAGACATGTGACTCCTAAAAGGCTCTACTGTGCTATGTACTAGGTATGGTAATGTGTTTACTAGGGCATACATATATCTTACATGACCCACAATGGGGATGCTTTGGTTAAAAAAAAACATGCATGCTGGCCTGATCTGTTCAGGTTTTGTAGCCAACAATATTAGTTTTTTTTAAGAAAAGAGGGGTTTATGTGTTATATATGGTAATAGATTTAGCACAGTATGTTTATACCCTTCACTCTACCTTAATACATAACCCACAATGGGGATGCTTTGGGTAAATAAATATGCTGGTCTGACCTGTTCATGTTTTGTAGCTTGCGATACTTGTAAATAAAAGAGGGCTTCAAGTGCTTTTTATGCAGCAAGCAAAAAAGATGATGTATCGTGTGAGCCAAGAACAGATACAGAGGCAGAAAAGGCAGAAACATTGTCAAAGTGATACCTTATATTGACTAATTCAAATGTAAATTTACTTAAATACTAATTAAAATATAACAAAACACAAGCTTTCAGAGCTATAAAGCCCCTTCTTTAGGTATTGTGACACTATTAGAAAAAGGGGCTTTATAGCTTAGAAAACTTGCATTTGTTTATATTTTAATTAGCCGCGCTATATATGCTAATGGCTGTACAAGCATTCTGCATTGAATGACCAGTGTCACTGTTATTTGTTTCATTTCCAGTATTCTGATATTAAAATGAGTAACCGTATTAAGGTTTTAAATGCAAAACAACTTACATTCATATATATTTGTCTATGAAACTTGATTTGAAAATTATGAAAAACACATTAAAGGCATTATAAAGTGATGTTATGAAGCTTAATAAACCTTAGTGAGTAATGATCAGATGTGCGCTTGGCTAAAGAACACAGCTTTAAGTGCACTTGAGAGACTTGGGGACTACTAGAGAACGTTATATGGCTGGTCAAGAGCTTTTATATGCGAACCACTAATCTGTAATGAAACGTGTAGCTGACACTTAAATGAACAGTGCAACATGTATTAAAGTAATATTGAACTTAGATTATGATAGAAAAATACAGAGAATAATAACATTATTCCAAATTACACATATAAACACATACACACATGCATTATTGAAAAAGAGAGAGAGAGAGAGAGGGAGGGAGTACCTCCCAATGTCATGTTGTACATATAGGGGTCTATTCACTCAGCTGCCGACGGCAGCTGGGTGAATGACCGATCTGAAGTGAAGTGAGCCGAACACTGTTCGGCTATTCACTTCAGACTGGTACGGCTGATTTCAGCCGTAGGTGAGTACAAAAGAATACTCTTTTTTAAATATGAAATATTGTATGTGGATATTTTGGATTTTCACATCCAGAGAGCAGGTTGAGATTTCAACTCTGGTAATGTGTTTTCCAGGCTCTCCTTAACCCCGTTGCTGAAAAAAAATGCCTGTTTACAAAGCTTATTAGCTCAAGCTGAAATCTTGTGAATGTGTCAGAGAAGTCACTCACTCCCCTCCTCCCCCTTCCTGCTTGCTGGTAAAGAGGGCTCTGAACCAAGTTTCAATCAGTGAAACACTGAAGGTAAAAACATTCTGCTGTTTGGAAAATCCATAATGTTATGTCAATCTTGTGTCATGGGCACACACTGTATTAAATATGAATTTGTAAAATAAAGGTTTTACATACATGATGAAAAATACTGTTAGTAATCCATAAAAAAATTAGTTTAAAATATAAAAAATTAAAATTGTCTATAAACCAACCTTTCTTAACCAGGGTGCCACGGCACTCTAGTTTGCCTCCCTGCCTCCTCAGGGAGGTTTTCACAATTTGGTGGCCGTGGGACTGTAATGCGAAGGGGGAAATGAAGACTGATATGAAGGAGACTCCTGATGTAAAATCGGAACTCTGATGTGAAAAGGAGGACGCTGATATGAAACTGGGGCTTCTGATGTGAAGAAGGGTTACTGATGCCAAAGGTGACTCTGATATGAAGGGGGGAAATCTTGTTTTGAAGGGGGAAACTAACCTTTCTGTGTGTATTTGAGTAGTGTCCCCCTTAAAATCTATGACATTTTAGTCATGCCTTGAAATTTGAAATTTTGCATACTTTTAAAGGATGCCATGATTAAAGAAAAGGTTGAGAAACTCTGCTCTAAACCATTATAGTTACTCTGTAAAGTGGACCTGTCACTCGTATTAACTGATTATCCTTGTCCTCAACTTCCTTAATTTGGCCTGCCAACAATTCAGAGATATTAGACGATTGAAGTACTATCAAACTATTGTCATCTTTAAGCCAGTATAGTTTTTTTAAATAACTCACCATATAAAAAGTTGGACACAGAACCACCAAAGGAACCAGTTTGAATAGCCTAATAACTTCCCCCTATTCCTAGCTTTGGCACTTTTGCAATTTATAATGTGCAACAGGTAATATGTTTATTCCATATAATAAGAATATATATTTGCTAGTGACCCGCCAAGATGCTGCAGTTCTGGATGCAATGGAAAAACTGATGTGGCAGTCATGGATGCAGATAAGATAATTCCAATGCTCACTGTGTAAATTTCATTCATACAGCGTAGTGTGGAAAGTGTAGTCAACAGTCGCAGCAAACAGAACAATATTAGCAACATATGGCAGGCTTTTCCACTCTTCTTGCTAAATTTTTTGTTTTTGTTTTTGCAAATGGTGCAGCCCCAAAAATGTTCTCAAATTGTCAACTACATGAAAGGATAGATCGTGGGTTCTTGGCACTGACAGGTAGCTGTTAGTATGTTTCAGTGCACAGACGTCAGCACAAAAGTAAGGATTCAGCACACCTGCTCCCTACATTGGACAAGATGAGCGTACAGAACAAGGGAATTTTGAAGATTAGTTTAGAAGTTAAAGAAGTACTCTGGATTTTTATCAAATGAATCCTTGCCATAGAGCTACCCCCACACTGTAAGGTTTAAGTGCTCATTTTGGTTTAGGGGTGGAAATAAAGAAGATTTGATCCTCAGTCCTGCGGCAGTCTCTGCTCACCTCTCTCCCCCTCTGCTTCGGGTATGTCTCTTGGCATCCTCATGTCTAAAGGTCCTCAGATCGCCGAAGCCCAGGGTAGAAGAGGCTGAGTGGCCAGTAGGGACTGAAAATCAGGTGAGTATATCTTCTTTATTTTCATCCCTAGACCAGTTAGGGTGCCACAATGTTTGTCAGACGCACTGTGTCATTAGGACAGAAGCTAGGGCAGCATAAGTCATCCAACAGATGGTCAGGGAAAACAGCGGGTGAATATAACTCTGTTATTTTAGGTCCCTAAATAAAACAAGCACTTAACCCTTGCAATGCAGAGGTAGCCCCATTGCAACGGTTATTACATTGTTTGCCCTTTAAAGCTTAGCTCTAGGCTTGGAATCCCCCCCCACCCTTCTGGCCCCCTTGGAGCATCTCCAACACCCTTTACATTAAATAATATGAGGCATATGATATAGTTTACTATGATTAAAATAAACTCATATTTATGTAATTATTTTGTAAGCAAACTTAAGAAAAGTGAGGTAATTTTCCTAAGCATATTTATGCAAACATATTTTTTAGCTTCAGCTTGAGATAAACAATAATTTCCCTATAGTCCAATGAAAATACTGAACAGATCTGATAAGCATTCTTTTCACTCTTTTTTAGACAGGAAGTATTTTTTACAAGCGATTCACATCATGCCAGGGGCATTAATAATAGATTTTATTGGGTTCTTAATTATTTATGGTACAAACACTTGTCTAAATGCAAAATACAGAAAAACATGGGTAAAACAAAAGTTTCACAAAATCAGTCATGTAATTTCCTACCATTGATGAAGTTGCCCTAATGGAGCACCGACATTTAAAAGAAGATCACAGCATATTAGAGTACTCTACAATATCAATGGTTTTGTGTGACATCTTACATGACTGCCTAGCATACTAATGAGATGAGAAGGTATCAATGAAACTTTACTCTTTCTAATACTTTGAATATGTTATTTAACATTTTTAAATGTGTAAATCATATGTAGAATTACACAACACCAAATATATACATGACGTTACCCATAGACAGACATATCTTTTAGTCAGTATAAATGGGAATCAAATATCTACTGATTACACCTAAACGATGCTAACTCTACCTATCATGACTTTTCTCCCTGACTTAGTTAATGTTTGGATTAAAACCATACTTTGTGAAGGTGTTGCTTGTTCTATAGGAAAAGGAACCCCATGCTAAGTTGCTGGTTGTGTGCAGAAATGTTCCATCACAAAATAAAATCGCTGCAACTAATAACAGGATCTTTTAGCACTTACAACAGGTTGTGGATGAGGTGTTAACTTCGACTGTCTTTAAGAAACTCAAACTGACTTCTTATGTGCTTTTTTTTACTTTTTCTTTGTATCACTGTCAGGGTCTCTTACCCTGCCTTATCCATTTGAGCTGCAGCAGGACTTCTGTTGCAGTGTGTCTGACACTGTTCGTTCCTCTTTGGCACTCAAACCCGTAAACATCATAATTCTGCGACTATTGAAAATCTCCAGGCAACTTCCTGTTGCAGAGTAATGATACAACAACCAAGTTCAATATTTAATTATCAGCTTGTCCATTCAGTCTCCAGCCTTTCAGTCTCCAACCTACCAAGTGCTCTGCTGTTGTTCCTGTCCTCCGTGTATGATCCTGGCTCTGGCTGACTGATCTCCTGGTTCCTGACTCCAGCGGTTATCTGCATTTTTCCTGCTCCCCCATGTTTCCAGACCATTTGCTCGGTTGACTGCCCACTTTGGCATCTGACCTCTGGTTTGGCACTGACGACACCCTGGACTTTCTCCGTTGTTTTTGCCATTTTTGTTTATTATTGTAAATTTTTAACCTGCACTTTAAGTTTCTCTCTGGTTTTTTGGTTCCCTGACAATCACCTAACATTGGGTTAGCATGTTTGCAGATACCAAAATGAAAAGCACACAAAAAGATATTACAATTTTTGTAGTAATAAGCTCCTAATTTTTTTTTTTTTTTTAATAATGAATCCAGATCAAATAGATAAACCTTGCCCAGCAAAAGTATTTGGCTATAGTTCTCTTTTAATGGATCTGCATCACCCTTTTTGAAATAAAATGCACCTTGGGGGACAGTTACTGAGCAAAATAGTGATACATGTAGACACAATTCAGGCTGCCTGTCAACTATTTGTCTACGCGACAGTTTTTATGTGTGTTTCTGACCCCTGAAGCTGTAATACCGGGCAGCAAACTGAGACAGAATTGTACCGGTCTGAGAGAATTTACCACTGTTGATAGGATAGATTTTCACTATAAACAGGAACACAATTAAGAAGTGGTCAGAGGCAGGCTTCATTCTGTAATGAAAACAAAAGGGAACAGAGCGCCACCTCCGTGTGTAAAATCGTTTATTACAATAAATAAAACAAGGGATAAATGTACTCACAAAAAAATGTTTTCATCAGGCTTTAACAACAAACGAGAGGCCACACTGTCTGTTAACCCAACATGGTATCGCCCCTGACTATGTAACACGGTAGCCTCCGGTCACATCACTGTCCACCAACCGCAGTCAGCCAAGATTAACGCGTTTCAGGGGCATGCCCCCTTCATCAAAATAATAGCTTGCTTTCCCTGAGAGTGGGGTATATGACTGGGAAAACGCTTTATTGTAATAAACGATTTTAAACACAGAGGTTGCGCTGTTCCCTTTTGTTTTCTATGTTCGTGGTGGAAGCCCCAGAGTCTTGGATGAGCAGCCCCTCAAGTCTGTGGGAAAAACTGTGATAAACTGTTGAAAACTTTGAGTATGCAACAGCAAGTGGATTGTTCAGCTGGCAGCCATTAGCGCCAAGAGTTAAATAAAACGTTTCATTCTGTAATGGTGCTACTTTAAAGCTGAGGTAGAATTTATGAATGAAGATTCCAAAACATCATAAATTTGTCTCATAATATGTATCACTGCTTCTGTGCATTAAGTTGATAAACTTCCCCGGTATTTAAAAAACAGAAGAAGTATGGCTTTTTGAGAGGCTCCGCCCACACTAAAATGATATTCCTATTTTGGCTGCATGTTAGTAAGTTGTGAGAAAAACTAGCTTTGTATTTCACTCTGGAGGAATCTTCAAGTCATTATGGCTGCAATAGGCAGGGAATGTCATATTTAGAATATAAAGGATCCATCATCTAGGAATTTGTTGACACCTTACAGAGCAACTTTAGCATAAAGTATTTTTATTGAGCACATATTTTGAGTTATGGATAAGACTGTCCTGACAGGGATTTCAGCTACTCGTTTCACATTGGAACTTTCTCCCATTTCATTACGTGTCTTTCACACAGAGGTTGTAGATTTGTAATTGGACATACAGTTTTATCCTCAGTCACTTTGATAAATAAATCTTTTTGTGCAGATCAAAACTTAACTTTCTCAGCATGACAAAAAGTTTCAGTGATGTCCATTCATGCAGAAGACATGAGTGAAATTGGGAGTTTTTGCTTTGCCAACATTTCAGTAAAACCAGGAACATTTCAGTTAAAGTTCACCATTAGATTAAATGCATGAATTCAGTTGGGAAGGCAAAATTAAGATGTTGCTTACTAACAAAGACACATGATCATGATCATGTGTATAATAATACTGTGCCGAGCTGAATAAATGCATACAATACAGTGAGAATATATAACATATAACAGTGAAATATAAGTATATGCCTAAAGATCCAAATAAGTATAACAAGACATAAAAAAGAATGTGGAAAAAAAACAAGCAGTGAACAAACACAAAGTCCAATGTGCAACAATTGTAGTCGTGCAAAACAAATGCAGGGGATAATCCGCCACTAAATAGAATCAAACTTCCAAGTATGCAGTTGCCACAGAGTCCTGACAAACCTTCACCTCCACCCAGTGAGTGCAAATAAAAGGACGATGCTCACCTGGGGAGGTAGACCCACAGAACTAGGTCTCAAAGTGCGTTTCCCTTTGAGAAATGTTTTCATACAAATTAAAACAAGATAACCTCCTCAGATCGCAAGTAACCGTCATTTTGAAGGTAAAAAAAGGCATCACTACATGATATTTTGTGGAAATCTGTTTGTGTCGATTGCTGTCCATGGTGCTGAAATTGTGTAAAACTCAGTTTCAGCATCAGGTATAGAGAATGCTTGCAGCATGTCTTCTTTTTTTTTTATTCACTCTTAAAACTTATTTTTTTAAATGCATACCCTCTCCCCCGCCACCCCCCCCCCCGCCCCCCCCCCCCCTTCCCCAGAGGTCTCAAAGTTAACCACCATGACACACCAAGCATGCAGGCAGGTATCCCAACAGCCAGGGACTGGCGAGTATGCAGCCCCCCTGCTATTCTAATACCAGCCCAAATGCCCTTGAGCACTGAGGGAGGGGTATTTTCAAAGGTGTTCCCCCACAAGACAGGGGTCCCCCTCCCAATGCACCAGTGTCCTGTTGCTTATGTGTGCTAGACTTTTAGCACTGAGGAGAGGCTTATGTACTTCCTACATGCCCATGTTAGTCCAAATATGGGCAATGATGTTAAAGGGAACTCCATCCCCAGAGTTCCCTGACTACATGAAACCATGCTAGTGGTGGGAAAGCTGACAGTGATCAGTGGAGTTTGAGCAATGAGGAAAGAAGAAAACTTTCCTCCATCCTCTGACCTGCCAGTGCTGGACATCTTTAGAATCCTGAACCTGGAAAGATAAACTTTTCTTTAAAAAATAAAAATAAAGTGTTTTTTTAATTGTGCGTTGTGTCTTTTTTTTAAAACAAATATCACTCTTTTATCGCTAGTATAGGTAATCACAAATAGATGTAACAGTAAAAATAAGTAAAAAGAAATATGAGAAGAAAATTAGCTGCAGATAAGAGGTAGGTGAAGTTTCTTCAAGTGAGTTGCACCCGTTTTCAACGCCTTGGCAGATGATCAACCAGAAATGTGCCTGTAGCAGTTCTGCTGAGAGACTAGCTTATTCCAGCTTTGTTCACATTACTAACAGGAACAATTGGTACTCTTAACCAATAGTATCCCTATTTTGTGTGCAAAACCACACCCCTCTACCCCACACCTAGATAAGACTTGGCTAGCACATTCTTATGTGACACTTAATATTTATTAGTGGGCCATGAAAAGAAAAGTAACAACTTCTCCATCAATCACTTACTTGCACACAACAGTGGATTGGATAGGGATCCAAAGAAGCAAGCTCACTGGGGAAGGGGCAACCACCTATTTGCTCCTTGCTCATTAATGTGTTAATTTAGGCTGTGATTTCTAAAACACTGATATGCTTTACTGCTTATTCAGGCAATATTGTCAGTGAACACATTTAGTCATTCACATTGTGTAGATGGGGTGCACAGGCATCAGAAAGTGAACTGGTTATAGACTATACTGGTTATAGCTGATAATGAACCTGAAGGGAAGAAAGAGAAGTGAAAATGACTGCTAAAAACTGCTAAAAATTGGACCTTGGGAAGGCAGAGGGACAAAAGAGGAAGACTGGCAATGCATTGAGGAGCAGAAGGCATAAAGCTGATCATGGCAGGGAGTGGAGAGGAGAAAGTAGGAGGTAGAATACAGTGTGATCAGAAGCATACATACTTGGGGTTTGTATGGAGAGTTGGCAGAAAACTGCAAGAGAATGTAGTTTAGACGGGATGAGGATAGAGCTGCCAGAAAATGTAAAGTAGAAAGGGTGAGGATAGAGCTGCCAGAGAATGTAGTGTAGATGGGGTAAGGTGAGAGCTTCCAAAGAGAGGTGGAGGGCTCCTAGATAATGTAGTGGAAATGGTAGGGTAGCTCTCAGAAATGTAGTGTGGTTAGTGGACTGCCAGAGAATGTAGTTCAGATACTGAAGGGTGGAGGATCATCAGAGAACAAAGTGTGAAAGAAGAATTGAACTAGCTTCAATATCGTGCAAAATCGTTAAAATAACGAGCGGTATCTGGAAAAAAAGCTTTGTGAATTGACCCCATAGAGTGAAGGATTGAATCTCACAAAGCTACAAATCATCATGTGCTCTGAGCAGCTGGTCAGGTTTGACCACTGAATCCAACTGTCCTTTCACCAAACTGCCAAATCTAAGGCATCCGTGGCCAGCAGATGCTATGGCAATTGTTTGCTGAAAAAACAAAGCAACAAAGTTAATTTGTGCTGGGATGGGGAAGGCTTAATTTAAACTTAAAGAAGCAGGGACCTACCTTGGAACAAATGAGCTGATTTAAGGACATGTGCCTGCACTTCTTTGGTCATATTAATGTTTACAATTCAGTCAGCATGACAGGTTCACGTGCAGTCTGTTTATGTGGCAGTCATTGAGGGCTATTTATCAAAACTGGAGCAGACAAAAACTGGAGCAGCTGTGCAAGGCAACCAATCAGCTTCTCTCTTCAGTTTGTTCAGTTAAGATTTGAAAATGAAAAAAGAGCTTATTGGTTGCCATGCACAGCTGGCTCTATGGTTTGGACCTGTCTAAACACTGTTACCATTTTTAGATGCACCTACCATATTGAAATAAACCCACATCAAGTGTGCACAGTTATAGTTAAAGTGCATGTAAACCCTAAGAATGAACTTTTCTTATTTTCTCCCTCGGAGTTTGTTAAATATACCATTGAACACATGTTGTGCAATTTTTACACGTCTGCTATGGACCTGGTTATTCAGCAATTATTAAGGTAACAAAGTAATACACATCTTTTTTTCAGAACGCAAAAATGATTTACATTTTTCATGCACTCCAAAGACCTAGATGACATCACCTGCTTAGTCCCACCCTAAGCAGGTGACATCACCACACTATCAAGTGACTACGTACGTATGCAGAGACAAGCCCAGAGCCCATGGCAATTGAGGGGAAATAGCTGGTGTTGTTGCAATAAGACATTTATTGCAGGCCGGCTGACATGTTTGCCTCGAACCCTGATACTGTCTAGTGTTGTATTGTGTGCACATTTTTAATTTTAGCATACAGTGAATAGTTTTAGGTGTTCAATATTTTTTTAATTATTAAAACGGAAATACACTATCAGATTGCTTTTTGCATTCCATGTTCTTTCAACACTGAGAAAGATTTTTGGATATGGAGTGATCATAAAATGAAATCCTGCACTTGTTTTTGTAATTCATTATCTGGATTCCTGTATCTGTGTTTGACATGAAGTCCACTATATGGATGTTAACATGTGCGTATACGTGCGTACGTGCGTATTGTACCATATGCAACATATGCAAATAAATGGCTTCATACACACAGCCGCCTATGGAGCCGTATATATGCGTAGCGTATATATGCGCAAAAACAGAATGGAACAGAGATGCGTCCGGGCAGCGTATTTCTGTGTATTTACGTACACATACGCGTGTTTACACGCATATACGCGTATACGCGCGTACATGCGTACAGCACATTCAAATTCCATTACGAGTGATGCATTCTGGGATTGCATATAGTGCAAGCATATACGCATAGACGCTCGTATATACGTGCATATACGCTCCTATGTATGCGCATAGACGCGTATATACGCAATATACAATTTTTCATGCTTTGTGTGTGAATGAGGCCTTAAGGTGGTGGCATGTGAACACAGTGGGAGCATATTCCTTAAGGTAGCAATAAACTGTTAAACGTTTTGTTAATATTGAATCCAGATCAAACAAATATACTGTGCATTGCCTAGCAAAAAATTTCCTAATTTTTTTGCCTAAGCACTTACAGTCATCATGTCTCCAAAAAGCTGGCTCCAAATCTTTTAGCTCAGCTTTCCTGAACCCCCTGTTCAGTACAAGTTCACAAGGGACGGCACAACCTCCAGCAGATGTCCATCTAATAGCATGGAGAAGGGAAGAGGAAGGAGGGAGGAAAGTGGAGCGGAGAACACTAAGCAAGGATTAGCTTGCATGCTGTTCCTGTGTGTTAGTTTACTAGCACACACAAGGGTTGCTCCATGGGATCCTGCCAGGGAAAGAAGCCACGCTAAAACAAGATATCAGGGCCTGTGCTCAGAGGACCAGCTGATTCTGCAGGAAGCTAAAACTTTTCAATATCAAGGAGCAACATCCACTGCTATTAATTAAATCAGCATTTTCAATAGCTTAAAAACTTTTTGACTTTAATATCACTTTAAATCTTGGACTGCACACGTGTTGTTTTTTTGGAACTGTTATCCAAAGAATAGGTGGAGGAGTCACTTTTGTGGATTTTTGTGCTTTTGGGTGAAGCAATTTAGCGTTTTGAGAATGTTGGACTATATTGTTTCACAAAGATATATTCACATACCTTTATATCTGTTCAGATAATGATTATTATTATTATACAGGATTTCTATAGCGCCAACAAATTGTGCAGTGCTTTACAAAATGGAGGAGACAGTACAGTTACAATACAATTTACAATACAATACCGTTTCAGTACAATAGGGTTAGGAGGGCCCTGCTCGTTGGAGCTTACAATCTAGTCGGAGGGGCAAGTGATACAAAAGGTAATAATTGTTTAGATTGAGTTATTGGAGGAAGTAAAAGGCAGTTATGTTGAGATGAGATAGGCTTCCCTGAAGAGATGGGTTTTTAAGGATCGCCTAAAGATGGGCAGCGTAGGAGATAAGCGGAGAGCTTGGGGTAACGAGTTCCAGAGGATGGGGGGACACTCTGGAGAAGTCCTGGAGGCGAGCGTGGGAGGAGGTCATTAATGAGCTAGAGAGCAGGAGGTCTTGAGGGCAGCGGAGAGGAAGGTTTGGGTGATATTTTGAGATGAGGTCAGTGGTGTAGGTTGGGGCGTTATAAATTACTTTGTATGTTGTTGTATTTTGAATTTTATTTGTTGGGCAATTGGGAGCCAGTGGAGGGATTTACAGAGAGGGGCGGCAGACACTGAACGGTTGGTAATGATAAATTGACCTTTTTTTGTTTAGTGCTGTTGGATGTATGGATATGGCTATTACACTGATGTTATCCTTAAAAAAAAACAAATATATTCACTCCAGTAAGTTTATCTTGTTAACAACCTCTGACAGAGACACAGCTTAGCCAAAGCATGTATGCGTCATATTCTACGATAATTAATTCAAAAAACAAAACATAGACTCAAATGTGATTAAAATAGATCCCAAGTTTATATATCTACAGTGCAAATCTTTGTATGCATGCCCCAAAGTTCAGGTAGCAGCCAGCATACAATTTCCATTTGCTGGTGCTTGGAATGCAGATTGGAATGGTAAATACTGACATATTTCATACAACAGCGTGGTGGACAGGGTTACAGGTACATACATTTCATTGCTTAGCGAACTGGTCACTTTTTAAAAAATGTATTTTTACCAGATTCTTCACTAAAAAAATGTATTGTGCAATTGGAGGTGCATCTTCGGCAAACAGGAGGCATAACAATAACATTATTTGGATGTTCAATATTCATAGCAAACTAGGACCGCACTGTATGCATCAGCGTACAATCAGCTGGATTAGTTCATGGTTGGTGGGAAACATATGTGAGAAAACATTCACGTACTCCAAGTATACCTAGTATTTTGTCCTTGCCCTTGGTTATTTTATTAATTAAAACATCCTGGTTGATTTTTCAGTGTTTAGTTATATATGTAAATGTGGTCATCTTGATGAAAACACATTTCTTTCTTGTTCATTGAGGGACACAGGATTCAGAGACAATTAGGTTATACTACCTCCTTCGGGAGGGTTTGGACACTGCTTGAGCTATTCAGATCAGCAGCCTACTTAGCAATAGTAACTAACAGTGGCTAACAGTGGCAGCAGTCCCGGCGCTAGCACAAGGCAAGAGAAATGGAATCCCTGTCCCAGCAGATAACTGTGCCCGGGACAGTTATCACACAGTTATCTGCTGGGACAGCGGTTCTCCCCGCTTCAGCCTCACAGACTGTCAGCGGCTTCTCCCTACAGACTGTAACGATCTGTGTCAGTGGGGACAGATTGTTGATTACAGCCTGTAAGGAGAGACCTCCGACAGTCTGTGAGCTCCCCCCCTGCAGTCTACTCACCTCTCTGCGGCGTCTGCGATCGTCTTCATTCCAGCAGCTGACTGCAATAGCCAGCCTGCTATTGGCTCTATTAAATTGCAGTAGCCAATAACAGGCTGGCTATTTCACCCGTCCACCAACAGAGGTGGACCTGATAGAAAACTTCAGGTCCCTCCTCTGCTGATTGACAGCAGGCAGTGGGTGGGTGCAGTAGCCAGCCTGTTATTGGCTATTGCAATTCGAAATATCCAATAGCAGGCTGGCTATTGCTCCCAGCAATGAAGTAAAAAAAATAAAAGTTTAAAAAAATAAAATAAACTAAGATTAAAAAAAAAATAAAAAAAAATAAAGTTAAATTAGTAAGAAGTAAAAAATATGTTAAAAAAATAAAGTGAAATAAATTAAAATTGCCCAGACGACACTGGACTGGAGGAATGCGGGCTAGCCTGGAATGTGTGAGGGTACTGGGTTCCAGACCCGAGAGTACTGTGTTAGCTACGGTGTGTTTTTTGGGTACAGAGCCGTGGTATTGGTGTGACCCGGTCTCTAATGACTTTATTTGTGAGTAGGCTTTGAGGGAAAAGCACCAGGAGTTTCCTAACTATTTGGAGCGTTGTGCACCCTTATTACCTGGGTGGATACCTGGATGGATAACATCTCAGATGCCTGGTTACATTAGGAGGTTACATGCTTGAGTTCCACTCTCTGCCCCCTTCTTATTTCATGTATTCCAACCTGCCTGTGTTTCCGCACAGATTAATATCCATACATGTAGCACTTGTAGATCTCTTGGATCAAGTGGTTATCGTACCAATGCATACAAGCTGTCCTGGGGATCATTGTCACCAGGACTGAAAATGCAGAAAAGGAATAGAGGGAAATTCTTCCATTCAGAAGACTGTTCATTCAAAGAGAGGATGTCCCTCACTTTAGAGAGACTTTCTCTAACTTTCTGTTGTGTCAAGGGAACTGAAAGTAAATGAGATACAGATGGCAAAAAGGGGCGCCTTCTCTACTATATTCAAATAAAAAAAGTTTTGTCTTTGACCTTAGTGCCGCGAACGAGCACATATAGGCGATCGGCGGGCTATGGACCAGCTGATCGCCTATATGTGTAACACCCGGTAACGGGTGTGTGCACTGATCGGGTCCTTTCTGCCCGTGCGTGCCCGCTAGGGGGGAGACGGCAACCCGCAGATGCAGCAGTGCCGTCCGTCCGTTTTTCTACTACGGGCGGACGGCAAGAGGTTAAACATCTGAGGGTCATGTCTCAGAATAGTATAAATGTGTAATTATTATTATTATACAGGGTTTATATAGTGCCAACAGTTTGCACAGTGCTTTACAATATAAGGAAGATATTACAATTACAATACAATTCAAGACAAGATGGTAAGTAGGGCCCTGCCCGTGAGGGCTTACATTTGTTACTATTTTTGAAAGATGGATTTTGCAAAACACAAGATAATAGAGTTGGTGCAAAAGAGTTGGGGATAATAGAGTTGGGGCAAAAGCTATAAAAACGAAACCACCATGGTTGAGAGATCTATTTTAAAGAACACAAAACATTGTGGCAGGGTTGAAGCCAGGTTAAGGCCTCATTCATGTGCACAGCTGTACATCATGCAGGTCGAGGCAGAAACCTGTGCCCAGGATGCAGCCAGTGTTTCCTGCAGCTCTTCACATACACATGGTCTTTTTTACTTTATAGTAAATAAATGGGGAAAAAATAGCTGTTCTTAAATACCACAAAAAGAAAGTTCCTTTTGTCTCCAAAAAAAAGATATAAAATACATTTTGTTACAGTGTTGTGTGGCGGAGGAATTCTCAGCCAAACTTGCAAGGCGCTAAAAAAAATAAAAAAATGGCCTGGTAATGAAGGGGGTGTAACATGCTGGTACTGAAGTGGTTAAACACATATGTTAATGAAACCTTACTAAATAAGCCTCTGGCGTGCAGATCATTTTCATCATGCAATTTTTCACATCTAAACAATTCAAGGAGTTCAGTTTAACTTGTGGATTGGTTAATCAGTAACAGAGTCTATAAGAATCAGTTATAAAACTGGAAATCTGAAATCGGTGTCATTAAAATGGCCAATGTTTTGCTTTGGCGTATGCCAAAGGTTGACAGTCCCACTTTTCTTCTGAGTATGTTCATAAACATTACAGTACTACAGGGTGTTGTTATCGTCTGTCCTGAGCTCAGTCACCGAAGCAACATCTAGTTCAGCAACTGTAAAGAAAACAAGCTGTTATTACAGGTTGTAAAAACAAATGTATGCTTTTATTATGTCTCCAGAGTTTTCTGCCTTAGAAATAATTATAATTTCCTCCAGAGGGCTGGTGTGGTCTGTGCTTTCAGTAAATGCATAAGGTTTACGAGGACAGGACTCTGCATGCCTTTCAAGCTTTAAAATGAACAAAACAGACGACAGAAGCGAAACACCAAGCTATTGTTTTGGAATGGCAAACTGATGTCATAATAAATGAACTTTTGCACCATATTCTAATTATTCGAGTTTCACCTGTATAATTGATTCTATATTATCCACAAAGGGTTAACAACACTGTCTCAACCCTGCAGCAGTAGCTCTCAGTGCCTGTACCTGCTCTCAATAGTAGTCTATCTCCGCCCTCTCTGTGCAGCAAGTTCTTCCTTCCGAGAGCCAAGCCTCGTTCTGAGGCTACTCTAGAGATCACATGACCTTCCTCCAGGAGGCAAGCCTCACTCTGAAACTTTACCCACTGATATCTTACCGGAAAGGTTTACTCAGAGTAAACCTTTCAGGGAGAAAATGCCTCTCTCGCGGACGTCAGGGAGCCGCTATCTAATAGTGGGAGACTCCCTAAACATCAGGGAGACTTTAGATCCCTGAAGTAATGTTGTTTTGGGCACCAAGCCTCTTGCCTGCAAACTGTCTTCAGGAGACCAAAACATAAAGCAGTCAGTAATCTGCACATGGGGTTACACATTATGCACTGTGATCCCCACAAGCAATGTCAGCAGCTAAACACTATGAGGGTTTTTTTTAAAGCTGGAGCAGACAGTATCTGGAGCAGTTGTCCATAGTAACAAATCAGCTTCTCTCTTTCATTTTCAAAGCTTAACTGAACAAAGAAGCTGATTGGTTATGATGGGCAACTGCTCCAGATTCTGTCTGCTCCAGTTTTGATAAATTCCTCTCTATATATGTAGAACACTAAGCACATAATGGTTATCAATTTGTTTGCCTGATGAAGGAACCAACATGGTTCTGAAATGTTGATTTTGACTGTGATATGGCCTTCAAACGTCAAGAAAGAGGGATTGGTAAAGTTAGGCCTCGTTCACACCAGATGCAGTGCCCTCCGGGCCGATTCTGGCCAGAACGCACTGCCTCGCATTGCGGCCGGCTTACTTTTTTTGTGGGGCAGGAGGGGGCGTGGTGGTCCATTGAAGTGAATGGCACCGTAGCCACGCCCTCCAGCCACAATGCGATCGGCCACACGGGATCGCAAGGCACATGGAAAAGCAAGCGACATTCAAAACAAGCAAACTTATTATTTTACTAAAATAAAAACGAACACACTACAAGTGGCAGTAAATGGCTGCAGCATTTTTTATTGGTTTACTCATAAATTAGAATCTTTAAAATATATATAAATAAATAGCATAACTTCAACTAGTACTTGGCTAGAAAGGCCCAAGCACACCAATAATGATAAACATTTTTCAACATTAGAGGGCGGGGAGCTCCTCTGGATGTCAGCTGAAAAATATTCCATATTTTTATAAGCCTCTTCAGCCAATCCGGGGCTGTTGCTACCCGCAGCTTTTCCTGCCTAAAATGAGGTAATTCTGCACGGATATTGTCATGACCAATCCTGTTGGGATAGAGCACAAAGAGGGGGAAAACATCAAAAAGAGAACAACATGGTCGCTGCATTTCCATGAGGGGGAATCACTAGGTTGTTTATTCTCCCCTGTCATTATGCCTGCAGTCCGGTGCAAACAAAATAGTGCTTGCAGCATTTTGTTAGCACCGGACCACAGGCACAATGTGCATTGTGATCCCGTGCGGCCAATCACATTGCGGCCAGTGCTATACACTTCAATGGCCGCCATGCCCTCTGCTGCCCCTCGAAAAAAGTGAGCCGGCCACAATGCAAGGCAGTGTGTTCTGGGCAGAATCAGGCCGGACTGCACTGCATCTAATGTGAACGAGGCCTAAATACTGGAGTGCCGGTGACCTCTCCATTTACTAAACTTTTTACAGCAGACCTGGAACAAGCATGCTATAACTGAGTGTCAGAAAAGTGTCCTTATCGCTACAACTGTTCCAGGTCAGGGAGTGTTAAAGTCAAAGCATCAGGGTGAGAGCCAGGGAACTAATATTTTTAAAACTAGAGATCAGCAATGGCAGCTTACATAATTCTCTCATAACAGGCAGACTTTAAAGTTAAACTCCAGGCAGATAATAAGCGCTCAGACTGGAGAGTGAGTCAGGTCACAGACTCCAGTATTTCAATAGTTATCTAGCTTTTTGACTGGAGTTTTGCCTGGCGTAGAGCACTTCAGGATTTGTTTTCTCTATACTAATGAATAAAATGAATAAATCATGCTCGAGGGGAGAAGCAAACACTCATTCATACTTATTATGTTCTAAAGCTAATAACAATTTTCCTGCGTTCATATTACACAGCAACATTAACCTCAGTCCAATGCGAAGACTTACAATCCAATGCCCCAAACTATTCCTCTCCATGCAGTACAACACATAACACAGTATGCACAAATTTTAAACAATGTTTCACTTTAAGGGGGATCGCAGTTCATAATTTATAAGGGATAAATGGCAATACTATCTTTTCTATATCATTATATTCATGATACCCCAAGGGCTTCAGGCGGGTGCAGCAGCTGCCTATACATTTTGCTGCTGTCAGTAACAAAGAGTAAGACTCTTACTTGTGTAAGAGTCTTGTGTGGGTACAGACTGCCACCTTGTCTGCCAGTGCCATGGATCCTCATACTTGCCCCCTTTGTGTAGCCTGTGCATTTTTGTTGGTTAAATTATGCACTCAGAGTTGTATTTAGAGTTGGATGCACCCCCCACCATACCAAACATCTTGTGCCACCCTCTATCTATCCCAACAGAGATGTAGCTACAGACTTGCATACATTTTGGACCTTCCCTTCCCTTTATAGCCCCAAGCAGGGCCGAATTAACATAGGGGCGTTTGAAGCACCAGCTCCAGGCCAACCACTGAAAATAGGCCTGGATCACGGTACTTACATATGAATGAGCCACAACTCGTTCATATATAAATTACGTGGCCAAGTTATATGCAAATTATGATGCGTGACCGCCACCCGAGATTATAGAAGGTGGTACAGTCCAGGATTCTGGCAGTCTCCTTGCATGAAAGGTATCTTACTTCATCTGTTCTTCATCCAGTGTCTGCTTTATCTGTCTGGTATCTCTGTGGCTTCATGTCAGTGATCAGGGTCTGTCATATTTGGGTAAGAAGAAGATGAAGAGAGAGTGTGTGTACTGTTGATATACAGCAATTGCAATGCATGTATTGAGAGGATATGAGGAGAGTGATGAGGGTCACAGTTGGTCTCCTCACTGGAGGATGGGGGGTAATAATAGACGGGGATGGATTTAGCTAATCAAATAATGTGCTATAAACAGGCAGGTTGGGTTCAGCTGAGTGTGCATGTTTATGTGCACAGTGAAAATAGCTCCGTTATATTGGTGGTCAGTGTGAATACCTCCGTTATATCGGTGGTCAGTAAGAATACCTCCATCACATTGGTGGTCAGTAAGAATACCTCCATCACATTAGTAGTCAGTGTGATACCTCCGGTACATTGCTTGTCAGTGTGAATACCTCCATTACATTGCTAGTCAGTGAAAATACCTCCGTTACATTGGTGGTCAGTGAAAATACCTCTGTTACATTGGTGGTCAGTCAGAATATCTCTGTTACATTGGTGGTCAGTCAGAATATCTCTGTTACATTGGTGGTCAGTCAGAATATCTCTGTTACATTGGTGGTGTTGTGGACATTTTATTATATGTGGACATTGTATTGTAGGATGTGTGTGTTTTAGGAATTGTCATCTGTCTCCCTGTGTCGGATGTAACCGAGGAGCGCTCTAGCAGAGGGTACTTGGTTTGAATCGGGACCAGCGGTAAAACCGTCACTATCAAAAAACCTTCTCATGGGGTTAGAGACGTGTTCGCAGTGTGTGGGAGGCATTTGTCGATTTGTGAGTACTAAGTGCAATGTGCTGGGCTCCTTGCCTTTAAACGTATGTACACATTAGCGAAGCGGAGTCCGTATAACGAGATGCGTATTATAGCTCTATTGCGGGCTGCACTATCCATTTTGGATACATATCTGCTTTTATAAGAAGACATTGATAATATGCCTTGTCCGTATACTCGTACCGTATATAGATAACCGCATTAGCAATGTCTCTTCAGATAGTCTCAAACCTGTAATAACAAGTAGAATGATCTTACTAGATACTGGTCACTCTGAGCAGTATTGAATGGAGTCCATGCTGACGATGATGGGGGATGGGCAACCACAAGGCTGTTCGGCCATGTTGGTGTGCTCTCCTGTTCCTTTTGATATGTACCTGTACTTGTTGGGCTGACTGGCTAATGTTGTAAACCGTCTCCCACTGGGCGTCGTCCTTTGAACTTAATAAATGAAGGGGGGGGGGGAAATTCTTTGTGTTCGGCGGCATACTTTGGCGCACTTTAGCGCAGCATGGATTTGTGTGTTTACCCAAGCGAATTTCCATAACAGTGGTCAGTGTGAATATCTCTGTTACATTGGTGGTCAGTGTGAATATCTCTGTTACATTGATGGTCAGTGAAAATACCTCCGTTACATTGGTGGTCTGTGTGATACCTCCAGTACATTGCTTGTCAGTGTGAATACCTCCATTACATTGCTGGTCAGTGAGAATACCTCTGTTACATTCCACCCTGACGTAACTGGTTCGCATTCTGGATTGGCTGCCATTTTACTCACCTGTGATTCCTCCTTTGCCTGAGCAGACTCTGTAACATTGCTCACTACTCCCAGGCTCCCTCTTATGGCCAAACTGGAGAGCATCGTCTGAGAGAGCCAGATGAGAGTTTCCTATCTCTGAGTGATGATGTCACCCCACTCACTATATAAACCACTCAGTCCAGTCTGACCTTGCCCTTGCGTGATCTTACCTGCTACTGCATTCCTGCTGCTCTGAGTATTCTGATTCTGTGTATGACCTGATCATGGCAGACATTCTTCTCTGGTTCCTGCTCCTGGCTTGTTCCTGACAATGCTGATTTCTTGGTTCCTGCTCCTGGCTTGTTCCTGACAACGCTGATTTCCTGGTTCCTGCTCCTGGCTTCTTCCTGACAACGCTGATATCCGTGTTCTTGACCTGGCTTGTACGAACGACTACCCTCTCCGGCTCCTGACCTTGGCTTGTTTATGATTTTGCTTCCTCATGTGGACTCTGTTCTTAAAAAATATTTTAACTAGCACCTTATGCTTGTCTGGTTTTCATTGTACTCTGACATCAGTGTGAATATCTCTGTTATATTGCTAGTCAGTCAGAATACCTACGTTACATTGGTGGTCATTATGAATACCTCTGTTACATTGGTGGTCAGTGTGAATACCTCTGTTACATTAGTGTTCAGTGTGAATACCTCCGTTACATTAGTTGCCAATGTGAATACCTCTGTTACATTGCTGGTCAGTATGAATATCTCTGTTACATTGGTGGTCAGTGAGAATACCTCCGTTAGATTGGTGGTCAGTGTGAATACTTCTGTTACATTGGTGGTCAGTGGGAATACCTCCATTACATTGCTGGTCAGTGTGAATACCTTTGTTACATTAGTGGTCAGGGAGAATACCTCCGTTACATTGGTGGTCAGTGTCAAGTGTAAGGCTTCCTAACTAATTTTATTACACAGGACTTTTGCCGCCTTCAGCCCATTAGCAGCCACAACAGATGTCGCAGGACTCAGCAGAAAGTTCTGTGTCACATGATGTTTTCTATATATTATATATAAAATGTGCTTGCAGTGTAATTGTTCAATTTTACAACTGACAATTTTGCAAGCAAAAAAAGCATGAAAAGTGTTTGCCTCATTTAGGTAATTTGGGGTTCATTGAAAAAGCCTGTTTATTCTCTGTGTTTAAGTTATCCAAAGTTTTGTTAATGCACTTTAATGGTAATTAATGGGGATGTCCCGATACTGATACTAGCATCGGGCCATCCCTAGTATCGGGGGACACCGTTACTAGTATCAGGGATACTGATACTAGTATCGGGGATACCGATAATAGTATCGGTATCGTGGCTGATACAGGGCATTTTCATTTGTACTTGTACTAGTGAAAATGCCTTGTGAAAATGGCGCTTTAAATTTTTAAATAGCTTTGGGCTGCTTGTACAAGTGATCCACCCAGATGACTTGTACAGCAGCCTGCTCGTCCGTCAGTCCCCCTACCGGCACCTCACTTCCAAGGTACATCCCTCCGAGGCCGATCCCCCCTTGCTCCGCCCCCTCCCCACCGTGGTTTTCGGGCTCCCCGCTCTTCTGGAGGACCCGGGACCACGGCAAAGAATTCGGAATGAAGAGCATAGAGCAGAGCGGAGAAGGTCCATCCTCCATTCTGCTTTGTGATCAATGACACAGGAGCGCTGTACTTGCAGAACTTTCTGTGTCCGCTGTCACATGTGGAGCACAATGCTGTGCTGTATCTTCTGTATTGGAGGGCATGCTCATAAAGAGAGCCTGCCACCTCCGAATGATATCACACAGGGGCTTGTTATCCCCTTTGTGATATCAATAAAGTTAAGTGAAAAAAAATTAAAAAGTGATTAAAACATAATAAAATAAAAATAAAAAACTGATTAAAAGGTTACAAAATTAAATTAAAATTAAAAAAGTGCAAAAAAGGTTAAACAAATATATATTTGCAAAAAAGGTCAAACAAATAAAAAATTATTATAAAATAAATAAAAAATAAAGTACCCCCCCTCCCCCCAACATCTGCATGCCTAGGGCATTGTGTGTGTGCGCTGGGTGCAGCCCTTATTCCACTGTGTGCCATATTGTGGTAGTGGAGCAGCAGCGCTCTCTAAAATGCACAATGCACATTAAAGGGGAAGTTCACTTTCACAATTAATTTGGGAAAATGTAATTACCCGCTCAAATCTGGTTGCCCAAAATTGAAATTAAACAGTTAAAATGCTGGGGTTATACTTTCTAAAAAATGAGGGACAAGTTCAGGATTCTTGTATCAGGGCCAGGAACCGCAAAACCTGTTCTTTTTATAGGAATATGGACCTTGACTCCACTTCCAAGCCTTCCTATCACCAATCACATTACTTGAGCAATAGATATAGGGTCAAAAGGAAAAAGGGGGGAGGAGGGGGCAAAGAGCCTAGTTGAAGTTGACAGCTGCATTTTAAAGTGCCCTATATTTCAGGGCATTTGGGCACTATAGTGGATAATTGAGATAACCAAGCAAGACTAACAAGCACCTCATGGTGACTGAACTACCATTGCGATGCCACTTTAGAGCAAATACAGGCTTACTTTAAATAAGAAAACTGTTTTTGTTAACTGGATGTAGTGGTCGTACATATACAGTACAATATTGTCCACTTGCGCATGCAGGTAGTGGGCAGAGGAGATACTCTTTGTTGGTAAAAACCATGTACTGCAAGATGTTTAGCTTCTTGGGTCAATGTCGGCTTTTTTCAAAAGGGGCATCTGTGACCTGTACCAGCACAGAGAATGCCTGCTGCCCACTTACTATGTTTACCTATATTAATATTTAAGTATGTTTTTTTTTTAAATATCCAGAATACATAAAGATTTATATCATCTGTGTCTTAGGGGGGCAGCACAATAAAAATGACCTGAAAGTATGCAATTGAAATACAGCTTTCAATGTTACATGTTGATCATAGGGTGAATATGTTGACATTTCATTCCAAAGCTTGTTTCTACAATTCTTTTTTATAGAACTTTTTTTATCAGTGTTGGTTTGCAGATGCATTGTATCTATACTCACAAATCCACTTTGCCCTCTTAGCATATCTGATTAGATTTGAAGGGGAATCAATCATTTCACTCCATGGAGCAATCATTAATAAAGTGGATGATAACAGTGCTCTGTGATCAGCAACTCATACTTAAACATAATTCATAAAATGTCAAGTTTAAGACATACTTAAGACAATCTATGCATAGGTCTGCAATAAACACTAGCTATCTACAATCTGACAAAATTGATATTGTTTGTTATACTTTAAAATAAGACGAAAGTGACATTACAATCAATGTACACACCCCTGAAAGAAATTGCTTCTGCATGATAGTGCATTTTACATTGAAAAAGTTACCTCTACCCAAAACAATTTATTTTGAATGATAGCATTCTGTGGGTAAGATTAATCTTACTTTTGCAGGTCCCATATGAAAAGTCGTAGGCATGAACAATAACCTGCAATCCTATAATAACCATCCTCCGCTTGCTTTTCCCACTCCTTTTCTGTTCAAAATGTTCTTCTTTGGAAGAAAGAGAGAAGGGAATATGGTTGGTGTCACATTATATTCATATAATTTCATTATTAGTGACTGAGAATATGTTCAAAAGTTATGTGTTCATTATAGTAGTTGTTCTTCCAGTTTCCATCCAGCTTGGTACTTCTTCTCCTTCCTTTTTTCAATTTCTTTCCAAGTATATAGTATATTTGCTGTAAGACTGTAAAACACGCAACAATTTGAACATTATCCCCTGCGAATATTAGGTTACTTAGTCAGTGCATAACCACTGGTCATACAAGCCCATTTGGGAGCTGAAGGTTCAATCTTTAAGCAAAAGACAAACAGGACAGCTTCTGCTTTAGTAATTCGGTGTTACATTATTTGATCATTTAGGACTCCTTCACACTACCCATTGTGTTAAAGTGATATCAAAGTCAAACGGTTTTTAAGCTATTTCACATGCTGATTAAATCAGTTACAATCGATGCTGCTTCTTGATGTCTAAAAGTTTTTGTTTCCTGCAGAATCAGTGGGTCCCCTCAGCACTGGCCCTCCTATCCTGTTTTCCTGTTTTAGGGTGTATCCTTTCCCGGACAGGGTCCTAAGGAGCCACCCTTGTGTGTGCTAGTAAGCGGTGTGTCTCCACAAACACACCTTCACAGCAAGGCAAGGCACTCCACTTCCTTCCTCTCTTCTTCAAGTTAGTGGATAAACAGCAGCTGGAGACTGCTCTGCCCCCTGTGGTATTTTACTGGCAAGGAAGTTCATGGAAACTGAGCTAAGAGAGTTGGAGCCAGCTGTTTGAAAACCTGATGACGGTAAGTGCTTGAACAAATATGTAAAGAAATACTTTGCTGAGTAATGTATATTTGTTTGCTCTGGATTCATCATGGAAAAAAAGATTGAGTGTTTAATAATAGGGATGTTCAGATACAGAGTACTGTACTCAGTACAAGTAAAAGTACAAGTAGGGCTACTTTTCCAGCTCCAGGACTAGACTAGAGAAAAATTCAAACGTTAGGAGGCAACTGTTATTTGTAAGGAGCATACGGAGCTCCTGGGATTTGTGCATTCCTGTTTTATTGTATGATTTTTTGTTATAAATATATAAAGGGACTCACCGATACCATTTTTGCAAGTACAAGTACTGATACTTGTCCAAGTACTCACAGATACAAGTACTGATACATTTTTGTTTATTGTCATGTGACAGTTTTTCTAAAACAATACAGACTAAAGATGTCAGTTCAGTGGTGGAGCGCCAGAGCCCGGTCCTAGCTTCAACCACTGCAATATAAATAACGATTTTGTGGCGCTAAATCCCCTAGTGAACATTTAGTGTGGAGTTACAGCCCAAAGACCAGCTATTGCTGTATGTAGTGTGTAGTTTTCACTGTGATATATATATATTTTTTCATCCAGTCTGGGGTCACATTGATCAGTTATTTTAGTTTTTGCTGTGGTACACTAATAATAAATCATGAAAATTTTACAATTATATAGATTTAATATGGAGATTTAGGTTCACTAGGGGATTTAGCACCGCAAAATCGTTATTTATATCCTTGGAACTTTTGAGTCTGTATTGTGGCAGCTTCATTACCCATATTAGCATTTTATTATCTATAAGCGCAGATCAATAGATTTTATATTTCAACCACTGCAACCCTGGTAGGTCTTGTGAAAATGCCAAGTATCAGCACTGGTATCTGGACATCCATATTTAATACTACTTTAAAGTAGAACTCCAGGAATGGCCTTTTATGAATACTTACATTGGTATAGCTTGGCTCAATAAGTATACATATCTAATCTCCAGGGAGCCACTAAAGATGCTGAAAATCACTGTAGTAGTCCACACTACATACAGCAATAGCTGGTCTTTGGGCTGTAACTCCACACTAAACACAAGTCACTTGCATGTGAGTTTAGGACACTCAAACACAAATTATGAATATATTCTTAGATCAAGTTGGAATAATTATATTACACATTCACAACAGTGTTTATCTAAAAGGCAGCAAAAATCAATTTCTAATTTGCTTATTTCCAACAACTCTTTTCAATAGGCTTTTCATTGCAAATCAGTGTGCACTTCACCACTCGTGAAAATGTGATTAGTCAAAAAGTTATTGACAAATCAATAAGCCCAGGGCTGAATTACCAATAGGCAAAATAAGAATGTGCTTAGGGCACCAAGGGATGGGGCACCACAGATTTTTTCCTCTAGATATCATGCCTTAAAGGATAAGTGCACTTCAGAAAAAGTGCACTTATCCTTTTGTCCCTTTACCCTGAGTTAACTGATCCCACCTACCCCCTCCACAGATGTATACTTAGAGATCCAACTGTCGTGGCCACGGTTGTTTTTTTACATCGTGCGCCACAAGTCCTCTTCCCCCTACTTCTCTTACTCAAGAGTTTAGCAAGCTAACATGTTTAAGTATCATCATATATGTACCAGGGACGTGTATGTGCTGGGGGCGAGGCTGGGGAATGCCTCACCCGGAGCAAGAGGTAGCGCACGTCACTGATATGTACCTTCAAAAAAAAATACAACTCTAAATAGACTGCAGCTTTTCACAAATAGCCTGTTTCAATGTGATTACTGCTTGTAATTATAATTAGCTTTTTTACTTATTCTTAATTACTTGTAAGATGAACAATTACTACTGCAGCAATAGTGCTTAGGTTATTAAATTGAAGTATATTAAGTAGGGATGTTCAGATACCAGTGCCGATACTTGGCATTTTCATGAGAACTACCAGGGTTGCAGATATTGCAGCTGGGACCGGGCTCGGGCGCTCCACCACTGTCCTGAAATCATTAGGCTGTATTGTTTTAGAAAAACTGTCACATGACAATAAACAAAAATGTTTCAGTTCTTGTATCTGTGAGTACTTGCGCAAATATTAGTATGTGTACTTGAAAAAATGGTATCGGTATATCCCTAATATATATTTGTTTTAAAAAAATCATACATTATAACACGGATGCACAAATCCCAGGAGCCCCGTATGCTCCTTAGAAATGACGGCTGCCTCCTAACTTTTGAATTTTTCTCTAGTCTAGTCTTGGAGCTGGAAAAGTATCTGTACTTGTACTTGTACCGAGTATGGTACTTGGTATCTGAACATCCCTAATATTAAGGGTTTCACTCTACTGCTATCCTTACATAGCCATACTTTCAGAAATTATGAACACCTTATAATACTGAAGGTATGGCAATTTTTTTTTTTCAAAAGTTGTCCTGTGAGGAGGAACATTTGCCTTCAGAATGAAAATGTAAAAATGAGCTCTAGTTTTTTTCAACCTACTGTAGCGATTTTTACAATCCCAGGACTGCACGGCTGAATTAGCTGTCAAGCCTTATCGTCCCCATGGTCTGAAAAACATAGAGTTGTTCCTCCATACAAATCCCATGCATGTCACATTTTGCTATTTTTATGCCTTGTGATCACTTGGATGGGAAAAGATGGGATAAAAAGACAGCGTTGCATGCTTTACTGAGATTTACCAGTGAACTCCCAGCTTTGTCAGTGATTAATGCAGAGAGCAATTTTTATGCTTTAATGATTACGGGTGTATGTTTGTCTATTATCACATTTAGCACCATGCAAATTATGTGCCTTGGTGTCAATGTTCTGAATATGTAATGCAGAGGGAGACTATGTTCTTTATTTTGTTGCTGACACAAAGCACTAAACTGTTATACACTAAGGTGTCTATTTATTTAAAAAAATGCACAGCCTATTTGTCCATTGAAACTGCAGGTACATTCATCCTGTGCAAGTTAACCATCTGTTTTGAGAATGAATCATAGGAAATAAATACATGTAAGTAACAAGACTCAATGTTACAATTCTAGAGATCAATGGAGAGAATGAGCTTTTAAATGTAACCATTGCTATTATGGGATATCAATGGTTAAATTTACATGCTCATTCTCTCTAGTGTTCTCCTAAATTGTAACATTGACTCCCATTACTAACATGTATATATTTCCTATTATCCTTATCCTATCTAACGGCCATAATGTGTAATCTTCCTAATTTAGTCTGCTCTTTATGAAATACCCTATTTAGGAACATTCGACCAGAACAAAAAATACACTAAGATTTGTTTTCGCCCCATTCTCACAGCAGCTGGTTAACTTACTGGGTATTCTGGTTTCCTCCCATACTTCACAGACATGCTGGTTGGTTAACTGGCTCCTGTCCAAATCAGCCCTGTATGTATGTGAGATAGGGACCTTAGATTTGTAAGCTCCTTGAGGGCAGGGACTGATGTGAATGTGGACTATGTGAAGCACTGTGTAAATTGGACCTGTAATACCTGCAATAAATAAATATTAATACTAGATTTACTGTAATGTGAAGATGTCACAAACCTGTGCAATGTTTACTGAACATATTGTATGACATAAAAAAAAATAAACAGAGGTCGCAGCTAAAGTTATATGCACAGATACTTTTCGCATTTGGTCCTACCTTCTTACCCCCTAAGACTCCCTTATTAATCAATCATATTCAAAGGCTATTTGGTACTGAATCCGGAGGTGGGAGGTGATGGAATAACAGTGTATATTGGTAAGAAGAAAGGATTACTGTCTACAGTATATCTGTGAATGGTGTTTGGTTGTGCATGAACTTTCTTAAAGTGACACTAAACTCAGGAGTTAAATCTTAAAAATGCATTCAAGTACCTTAAAGTAGTACTAAAGGCAGGGCATGTTTTTACCTTAATGCATTCTCTGCATTAGGGTAAAAATGCCCAGTACCGCTCTGTGTCGTCGCCCCCATTCCCATTAACACACACACTTACCTGAGTCACTGCTGCCGGTCCCTGAAGCGATCCTCCGTTCCCAAACTTCCTTGTTGCGGGGGAGGATACTAATGGCAGAGGAGCCATTGGCGGAGAGGATTGGTATGGTCTGCCGCAGTGCTGTGTGTGTTTATAGACTGGCCGGGAACACACACGCAAGGGTGCCTTCACAGCAGCCGCTTAGCTGCTTAGCATGCAGGGGGCGGGCACTGCAGGAACCCACTAGAAAATGATGAATTAAAAACATTTTTTTTAAAAGAACATAGGATATGCTTTCAACGTGGTCCTCCTATGTGCATGAATAAAAAATAGTAAAAGGTTTAATGTAACTATTAATAAAAATGTGTCTTATTTGTGTATCACTCAGCTGTAGATCTTCAAATCATCTCTGAATTTATGCTGACACTGTCCTTCCTTCTGGAGGCTAGCTACCTTTGTTCCCCATGGTCCCTGTGTGTGTTGTAAAGTAACCACCGCTGCAAGCTCGCTCCTGTGATGAACTATAATTTCAATACCCAATAGTAAACTAATCGTGAGATTGTAGTTCATCACCGGGGCGAGCTTGGAGTGGTGGCTACTTTACAACACACCGGGACCATGGGGGGAACAAAATTAGCCACCTTTACACTCAAAAATCTAATTCTACCAATGCATCCCTCTATGTATGAGGATTAATAATAACATAGACATGGCAGGTGTAAAATGCTGTGATTTTGAAATACTAACACTCTCAGGGCATTCACTTCCTGCCATGAAAGCACAAAATTACTTCAGTTTGGCCCAGCTATGTACACTGGGATCGCCCTGTCATTAGCAGAGCATTGCTGGGAAATCTAATCTGTATTCTCACGAGATTTCAGGGAAATACATTTTCCTCCTCTGAGGTGATGTGCATGGTCACATGTCCTAGTCACATATCTAGTCACATGTGCCAGAAATCCAGGAAGTATTAGGAAAGCAAGTAATGTGCCATTAGTAAACATGGCCACTGTCAGAAGACTGTGGAAGAAAAAAGAAATAATGTATGCACAAAATACAACACCTGCAATTATCTAGAAGTATGTGTTTGTAGATTGTCATTACTAAATATTTCTAAAGGTGTGTTTGTTGTTATTTTAAAGATATGGGTAAAGGTCCACTTTAACACCTGAGTTAAACTTTAAGCTGGAAAGTTCATAAATAGACGATGTGTGGCTCCTGGTTGGCCGGACAAAGAAGAGCTATGTGAAGCTGTGTGTTAGGTAAGTATAACATACTTCAGAAACAGTCCATAATAGAAGTCACCAGCACTCGATGATGTGTGCAAGAAGTAAAGCACTTTTTATTAAATTGTCACATGCGTCATGCAGTGCTTTCCTTCTTGCACAGATCATTGAGCGCTGGTGACTTCTATTATGGACTGTATCTGACACAGCGCCATCCATGTTGTCACTTCAAGCACCAACTTTTCATCAAGGTATTATATACTGCAGAAACACACACTGCAAGGAGTCATGGCAGATATGGACAGTGCAACTTTACTGCATATATCATGTTCCAGGAAACAAATTCTACCTTACTTATATACTGTAAAGCAGGTACTGTAAATTGCTGTTGTCTGTCATCTGACATTCATATTTTATTAGTAGCTGATATTTGCTACATAATTAAAATTCACTTGCAGGGATTATTGGAAAATTGTATTTTAAGTCTGCAGATATAAACTATTTAAACATAAAGATGAGGGCTATCAATCAATGTGTTAATCCTTGCATTCTTTGTACTAGACAGGAAAATCAATTAGTAAATAAATCATACCACTTCTAAAACATTTGCATTGGACATCTGTTCTAAGGCAAAAGGTTATTGGAATTCCATCAAACACAAATGAAGGTCAATAACAAATTTATTAAACTTCTAGGCAGCAGATGTCAATTACATTTTTAAGTCATAAATGATGTGTATGTAAACATTAAAGAGTTCTAAAATGAAAAGATTGTTTTATATATATATACATTTCTTGGATAGATAACTCTGTCTACAACTACATCCTCTTAATCGAAGGGCAACTGTATTCGTCGAGAAATTACAGTTATCATTTTGTTCTATCCCCTAACCTATTAAACTTCCCACCACACCGCAGATGTATTCATACCTTGATCGGACAGCTACCACCTTTGAGGCCATATAACATGACGATTCTGTTACTCCATCACTCCATTAATGCTGTGGAATCTTCCTTGGTGCCACCTTGCTAGCCTACCATTACTATTATCGTTATTATTATACAGGATTTATACTGTATAGTGCAATTTACAAAATAGAAAGACAGTATAGTTACAATACAATTCAGTCCAAGAGGATCAGGAGTGTCCTCTCCATGAGAGCTTACAATCTAAAAGGAGGACTATACAAAAGTTTTTGCTGATGGCAAAAGTAAAACAATTTTTAGGTAGAAGTGGTATAGGCTCCCCTGAAGAGATTAACTTTTAGGGATCACCTAAAGACAGACAGAGTAGGAGATAGCCGGACAAATTTGGGTAGGGAGTTCCAGAGGATGGAAGAGGCTATGGAGTCTAGCATGGGAGAAGGTGACAACGGAGCTGGAGAGCAGGAGATCTTAGGAAAAGCAGAGTGGCTGGCTTTATTTATGTATTACAGGTATTAATATACGTCAACAATTTACTCAGCGCTTTACATAGTCCACATTCACATCAGTCCCTGCCCTAAAAGAGCTTACAATCTAAGGTCCCTATCTCACATGCATACATACAAGGCCAATTTAGACAGGAGCCAATTAACCTACCAGCATGTCTTTGGAGTGTGGAATGAAACCCACACAAGCACAGACAAAATCCTTGCAGATAGTGACCTGGCCAGGAGTTGAACCAGGGACCCCCAGTGCTGCAAGGCAGAAGCGATAAGCGCTACGCCACTGTTACCCTAAGCCAAACATGATCTTTTGAAACAAAGTTAGTGATCTAACCAAGGACAAAGTTTTGAATGAGTTTGTATGTTGTTGTTAGTATTGTGAATTTGGAGGGAGTGGAGCGTAGGGAGTTCCAGAGGATTGTAAAGGCTCTGGAGACGTCTTGGAGGCAAGCATAGGAGGAGTTAAAGAAGGAGCTAGAGAAAAGGAGGTACTAGGAGGAGCATAGTGGGCGGTTTGGGTAATAATTTGAGACAAGGGTAGTGATGTCGTTGGTTGACGGGGGCAGAGCTTTGGATGGCTTTGTATGTTGAAGTCAATATTTGGAATTTTATATGTTGGCCTACTGGAAGCCAGATAAAGGATTGGCAGAGAGGGGCAGGGAACAAGGTAGTGAATTGTTACAGAGATTAAGGGAGCAAGATTTGAAAAATGATTTGTGGGGCCTCGGCTACAGAGGGAGAGATTCCATTTAAACAAGTTAGTGACCCTTAACTCTTTTGCGGCGTATGCCATGTCACGTATGTGGACGTATGCAATGCCAACTGAAAGCCACCGGGAGTCTGTTTCCTGTGTGATGCTGACTATCGGCTTTACACTGGACGTGATTGTGGCAGCTGAACTGCTGCCAGATTGATTCCCAGGGCCAGTAAACAGTGCCGCTCTTCCAAGAACAACAGACCGGTACAGTTGGAATGCACCTTAAAGAGGAACTTAACCCTTACCCATGATTATTCTTTTCCATATGCCATTTACCTATAATGTTCTTTTATGCAGGATAAACATATTTACAAGCCAAGCAAATCCTTTTCTCACCAGTCACTCTTCTGGTACATGTCCAATCCTACTCCGCCATCTTTAAAGACCCATAATTGGTATCTGGCTGCCTCTTCTACATTTTCACAGCCGGACCTCTAATGACTTGTCCTTGATCTTGCACAGGCCCAGACAATCAATCAGATCTTGAATGCAACGCAGGCTCCAAACAATGAAATACTTCAGCACAGCCTATTAAGGGAATGTGATGTAGATATCCCAGGAGGCTTTGGAAAGCCAATGAAATGTCATCCTCATCAGACAAGAAGTGGTGGGCCGCTGGTGTTAAATAACGTGAAATGTGAAAGAGCAAGGAGGTGGGGAGCAGATCACAGGAACTTTGTTTTATGTGTGAAGGTCCTCTTTAAAGTGCTGGGTAAGATTTATGCATCTCCTGTATGACTGAAGTTTTTCTAACACTTATCTTGCTTGTTTTGTTACCCTGCAGACTAAGGGGTGTATTTATCAAACATTCACTGAGCAATTTGCCCAGTGAATATTCTTTAGACATGTGATTTTTGTTAGATTACGAATTGAGATTCGGATGAAATTCTTTATATTTGGACATTCGGATGCAACCGAATTTCTGAATTTGAATTTATTTGAATGTATTTATTTAAGCTCCCTCTTGGGATGGACTACAATCTCAATACAAATTTGTAAACTAAACGTGAGATTGTAGTCAATCACGAGAGCGAGCTTGAAGTGGTGACTAGTTTACAACACACACAGGGACCATAGAAAGGACAGTGTCAGAACCAAATCAGAGGATCTACAGCCACGTGACACACACATAAGCTACATTTTTATTAAAAGTTAGGGTACTTCAATGCATTGTTAAGACTTAACTCCTGGGTTTAGTGTCACTTTAAACAGTTTTATTGGTTCCTAGGTAGTTCTATATGCCTAGGGCATACCATTTTGCATCTGCATGTAGCACATAATGTGTACTATCAGAAGGAATCATTTTTATCTCACTATTGCTAATATTTTGGATATTATTAGAGATAGAATATATTTCCTCTGATCTAAGTAAAATGAGTGGTGCGGTCAGACAGTTTGGTGCCTCCAATATGGGATGGTACCTGCTAATTTTGCAGTCGCTACATTCTGAAGAAATGTTTTGAGGGCTTGTGAAATGATAGTGTGATTACTCTTATCTACAGCCAAAAGTTTACAGGTCTTGTCAGAGATGTGTAAGCAAGGCCGCATTTGTCACAAGGACACCGAGATCTGGCCTCAGGGTGGCAGGGAGCAGAGGGGCGGGAAGGGTGTGGAATTCCCCGACGCCAGGGACACGCAGTCCCAGGCACCGGGCGGGTGCTTGTTTTCTACTTTTAGCCCTGCTTTGAGCAAGCAGGGCTAAATGTAGAGCAGGAAAGCCGCTTGTTCATTTACAAGTGATCTCGACGATGTCACCGAGATCACTTGTAATAAGACTGCAGCTGGTCCGTCCTCCTCCGTGCTCCCCCCCACCTTACGTCTCTGCCTACTGGCCAGAGATCTTCAGGATGGAGAGCGAGGAGCAGAGCGGAGAACATCCGCTCTCTGCTCTGCTCCGTGTAATCAGTAAGAGGGGAGAGCTGCACTTACAGCCTTCCCGTCTCATCTGTCACAGGAGTTCCAGCACAGTGCTGTGCTAGAACTCCTTTATTGGAGGTGACAGGTTCAATAAAAAGAACCTGTCACCTCCAAATGCTATCACACAGAGGATTGTTAGCTCCTGTGTGATAGCAATAAAGTTAAGAGAATTTTTTTTAAGTTAAAAAAAAATTAAAAATAACCCTGCTACCCCCACCATCTGGTTGCCAATCTCCATGGTGGGGGAGAAGGTTGTTGGGGAGGGGGCACCTTGAGGAACCTGGTCCTGGGGCAGCAGAGAGAGTAAAGCCAGCCCTGTGTGTAAGTAGCTTTTGCCCCCTTGGATGAATCAAGAACATACCTGTAATATCATAACACTTTTTATATCTAATGTTACAGATGACAGTCCAGGGAGACCTGGTAAATATTGGCTTTATGAAGAGGTATCTAATTTAATGAAGTAGAACAGGAACATATTTCCCACTACACTCATAGTTGGGAAAACAAAATAAAGGCAAAGTATAATTTACACAATTACTAGGCTGACCATGCAGGTTCTAAGACACAAGCAGATAGGGGAGAAATTAACACTTTATTTACCAAGATTAGAAACACTATAGATTTTCTGCAGATTTTCTATGCTCAGATGGAAAAAGTACAATAGATTCCTCCATCTACACTTAACTGTGTAGATGGATTAATCTCCCACCGGGCAAAACTTCAGTATCTTGCTAGTCGGCCCCGCTGGCTCGCAAAATACCTGAACAATGCCTGCATCCAATCAAATTGTTCAGGTATTTTGACAGCCAGCAGGGCCGACTAACAAGATACTAACAAGATTCAAAGCCAAAGCATTTTACGAAAGCCACATAGGGATTTATTTATAGGATCTGGTCTCAGCACCCACCTGACTTACACTTAGTATAGGTTGGCACTTGGATTCCAGGGCTCCCTTTAAGGTGCACACTTTGCACAGATGGTTTGACTGCCTTCAGGTAGCAAGGATGGTAAGTAGTTAATATTGTTACCTTCAAGTGTCAAAGCATCAGCTTCAATTTAAACCCTCCTCCCCAAGTGACAGCAGTGGATAAAACCAAGCACTAGTGTTGTCACATGGGAGGAAGAGAGTGAGTCACGTGATCATGATACCTGTAAGTATTGGGTATTTCTCTTCAGACCAGGCAGGGAGCAGAGCACAAAAGAAGCAAAGGAAGGGTGAGAATGTGGAAAGAGAAGGTCAGGCATTAAAGTGAACCTGTTGGTAAGCCCTGCATGGGCAAATCACAGGTTCATTTAAATCTTTGGTATCATGAGTATAAATCCTAGGAGCAATGAAAATGAAAAACACTGGCACTCCAACAGTGAAGCCAAATGTCTTTTAATGATGCATGTTCACAATATCACAAAACAAACAATTACATTTTGGGGGCTGCATGGTCATCACACTGTTTGCTTGAAGAAAGGACCTCAAATGTCATTGTTTGCTTTGTCATATTGTGAACTTGCCTCATTAAAAGACATATTGCTTCACAGTTGGACTACTGGTGATTCTTCTTTTCATTGCTCTTAACACTGCACCATTCGCTCATCACTGCAGCACCCACCACTGATTCATTTGGGCAGAGGCGGCTCTAGACTTTGCAAGGCCTTAGGTGAAACTTAAAAATTAGGCCCCAGTCATGCCCATAATGGAAAATGTATGGCTCTATGGGGTCTCAGAAGGCTGTACGGGGTCTCAGGTGATTGTACAGGGTCTTAGGAGGTTGTGCGGGATCTCAGGAAGCTGTGCGGGGTCTCAGGAGGCTGTGCGGGGTCTAGGCTGTGCAGTATCTCGGTTGTGCAGTGTCTTGGGTAGACTGTGTGTAGTCTCGGGACAGCCGTGCAGGATCTCAGGACAGCCGTGCAGGGTCTCGTGGGCACATGTGGGTGGCACTGTTTCAGGAAGGAGAAGAAGATGTGCGTCTGGCACTGTAAATTGGCACTGCAGTTCACAGGAAGGCTGTTGAATTCTTGCGCTTGCTGGGGACCTTGGCAGCATTCCTGTGAACTGCGGCACCTGTTTTAAAATGTAAAGGGCAAGTTTTATACACTGTAATGCTAATCCTAATGCTGCCTGTGCACAGCAGCATTAAGGACTCCTGCCACCTCTGAAGTAAAATTACAGCTTTAGATTCTCATGCCAGGGCCAGACTGGGACAAAAAATAGGCATTTTGCACTGAGCAGCCCAATCACATGACCCTGATAGACACTGATGTGGCGACCAGTGAGGCGGGTCAGTGTGGGACTCGTTCAGCCGTGGGCGCCGGCCAGTCTCATGGTGCGGCCGGCGGCCCCTCCCCCTCCATCTCCATTGCTGTGCCCGGGCGGTCCCAGCCAGTGCCTGACCACTGCTTTATGAGCGGCCGCCGCAGGGGGCACCTGAATCCGACTGGAGGGCCCTCTCTAGTCCGAGAGCGGCTCCGTGACGTTACCGACGCAGGCGCCGGATCATCGGCAGTCAGTGAGGTCCCCCCCTGACGTGCCCATCGCAACTAGCGGCCAGGACTTCAGGAGAGATGGCTGCCGATCGGAGGGGGAGGCGTCGGCCTCTGAGGAGGACGACCTGACAGAGGAAGGGCAGCTGGATCTGCGGCTGTTGGGGGCGCTCCCAGTCAGCCAGGTGAGACTACTTTTTCTTCCTCTGTTTTAACTTATGCTTTTGTACGTTTTAACCTGTGCTTTTGTCATTTTTAACCTATGCTTTTGTCATTTTTAACCTATGCTTTTGTCATTTTTAACCTATGCGTTTGTACTTTTTAACCTGTGCTTTTGTACTTTTTTAAATAGTGTTTGTGGGGGGTTCTTGCCTTGGTCCTCTGGGGGTTCTCATGGTGGGGCCTGCCACAAACACCCGGGGTTCTGTTGTTGCTCAGGGTAACAGGGAGGGTTATTACTGTATCGGTATCGGCATCGGTGGGGCCTGCGGGGGCGGGGTTGCCACAGACAGTAAATGCAGAGGTAGGTTTTTTACCGTGCCTGTTGTTCGCCCTCCTTCCTCGGTTGTCATGCCAGCTAGCCCTGAGATATCCGTCATCCAAAGTGAATCGTTGGCTACGTGGGCACCCTCCGAGAAAGTCTCTGACAAAAAATTTCAAAGGTGAGCTCTTTGAGATTGTTTCCCCTCTGCCCCTAAAAAGTTTGGCTTAGATAGGGTTAAGCTACATGAAAGCGATAGAGAGGATGGGGAATGGCGCCATTGTGTGGACCTTTTTCTAATTTGTTGCAGGCTTTTGCCATCTTGGCTAGTGTGATCAGGGACAAGGCACCCGATCATTGCCCCTCCCCCACCCCCATTTTGTTTGCTATCTGGTTGCCATGTGGGATGCATATTGGGTTGGGGTACAGACTGGCTTCGTTCGGATGACAGTTTAGTCAGCACAAAGCCTTTAGACCTTCTATGCGTTGGGACCACAAGGGAACTCAATGACCTCTGCTCGGGTGCCCGCCCCCCCCTCTTTTCATGGGGCGGCCGGAAGTTCTGCCATTTAGGGACTAGGTACCTGCAAGTTTGGAAGTGGTTTCCATTTCAAACATTGGTGTTCTGGATGTGTAGAGGTCACTCCTTCTCTAGATGTTTTGGACACGTCCGGGGTCGTGCCTCCGATTCGGCTGGAAAGAGGGAAGACGCCAGTGTGAGTGGAAAGCATGTGTTCTTTTCTAATTGGGTATCCGGATCGGGTAGCTGCTTCCCTTCTAGAATCAGGTTTTTCGGAGGGTTTAGAATACCATGTTCCCTGTCGGTTACTCTCCAAAGGGGTAAGTCTATGCCGCATGTGTGCAGTGTTGTTGGCCACCTTGCAACATGTTGCTTCCCATTTCGGGGTTCCCCTCGCACGGGAAAAGACTTAGGGCCTCATCCACTGAACTTAGCTAGTCATTGATGCCCTGGCGATGGAGTGTCGTTTACCAGGGAATAAACTGTTGGACTTGTGTGCGGTGGTCCGGGGGGCCAGTGGTAGGGGCGTGTTGCAATAGCAACATTTGCTATCCCTACTGGGTGGGTCGCATTTTGCTTATAGAATCAGGCCTACGGGTGGGGTGTTTTGCCGTCACTTGCCCATAGCTACTGATGGAGTTAGTAGGTCCGGACATTTGGTAGGTTTGTCTCTGGCACACAGTGATGTTCTGTTGGTTTGGAATTTTTCTTAGAATCCTTCAATGGCCGCTCCTTATGGTGGAGGCCCCCTTTGGTAATGCAGATTTGGAGCTTTGCACTGACGCGCCCGGTTCCTCGGGTTACGGTGTGTATTTTCAGGGTAGCTGGAGTGCAGATCCTTGGCCCGAGGTATGGCGATTGTCTCCCTATTGCAGAACCTGGTCCTGTTGATTTTGTTTCCGGTCGTGAGATTTACCTGTGATCACATGGGGTTGGTACAAGCTATCGACAGCATTACGGCCTCATCGCCTCCTGTTGTTCGCCTGCTAGGCATTTGGTCTTGTGCTGTTTGCAACTTCAGACCTTTCTTTGTGCCACTTCTTTGCCTGGTGTTTCTAATACCTTAGCGGACTTGTTATCTCGTTTTCGGTGGGATGAGTTCCGTGCGTTTGGGCCACCCTGGGGTTCCTTGTCCCCGTTTATCTGTGGAAGTTGCCTTTGGAGGCCTATCGGGATTGCTTCTAAGTCGGCAAGCTGCTAGACAAGGACGTCGTATGCAAAGGTATGGCGGGAGTGTTTTCGGTTCATGCATGTAGTCGTTCAGGTCCCTGTGGGCATAGTGAGTATGGCAATGGTTGCTGTACTTTCTTAGTCAACATATTTCACAAGGTGTGTCAGTGTTTTCCATCAATAGAACCCTGTCAACCCTGGTGTTCCTTTTTTAAATTGTTGGGTTGGGCGGGATTTTTTAGGGAAGCGTTGTGGTTCGACAAGCGGTCATGGGCTTGCTGAAGGACCGACGACGTTTGGACGGGCGCCGCCTGGTTACATTTACTATTTTGAGTGCTGTTCTTCCACTTTTCAGGCGTCCCTCTTCAGGGTGGCTTTTCTTTTCCCAATTTTGGGGCTTTGTCGTGTCGGGGAGTTGTTAAGTCAATCATAACCCTGTGCAAGGTGGTGATTTTACATCAGGACGTGTTGCTACTGCCCGAATCTGTTACGATTCTCCTCCTAAGCTAGGATAGATCATTCCGGATAAGGTTTGTGGGTAGTCCTTCACTTAGTTCCGGGGTCGGCTTCTATCCTTCCAGGCGATTCACCCTTCCGCACGGGATCTTTCTGGATGTATTCTGTTGGTACTCCCCTTTTTACGCTTTCTATCCAGTTCCATTTTTAGTACTTGTTTAAATAGGGCCCGGTGGAGGCACGGAGGCTGCCAATTTGGGTTTCGGGGAGGCCGAATGGATGCGCATTGGGAGATGGGGGTCCAAGAGGCATTGTTTTTTGGTAGTTTTTTTGTAGCGTTGGTTTTTCTAGTATTTTGTTTACATTTGGTTGTGCTGTGCGATGTTCCAGGACTGTTTTCGCCTTGTCCGTTATTCCTTTGTTGGATTTTTTAGGTACCGGCCCTGGTCTAAGCTAGGTTCGGGACCATTATTAAGTTTGGGGGCCCAACATGCGCAGGTCCAACCGGACGGCAGACAGTTGTGTGTCCGTAGCGGTACAGGTAATAGGTTTGCCTTCGGGGTTAGGAAATCGGGTGGTCCCGGGGTCCGCCGTCATGCTTGGCTAGACAGGGCTCCTTGATATACTGCTCCTGCAAGTTGGGGCAAGGCGTTGGTCGCCGCTCCATGTGCGGGATTCTTAAGGGCATTTAATTTGTTTTTGTCAGGTTGCGTACTTCATTCCCCGATACCATGGTCATTGGGTCGGAGCTCGTGGCTCGCACCTCTTGGCGTTTAGCTCGGTCCGTTTGATTGTTTCCACAAAGCCAGGGTTGAAGTGATTAGGGAGGTCGGGAGGTTTGGAATTCGGAATGGGAATGGGGGTCTGGTGGTTCGTCATCATGAGCTGGAAGTTGACACTTGGCAATTGCTGCATGGTGAGAGGGTGCATCTAATGCCATAGGGGCAGACATGTGGTTCTTGGGTCTGCAAGGGGGCATTCAGAGAGCATTGGGTGTGTGGAGGGGCATCCAAGGGTGAGGTCTCCCCTTTGTTGCTGTGGCGGGTTCAGCAGAGAGAGGTCGAAGACATATTTGTAATAAACGGCTGATACAGCCATTTTATATCCAATCCTGTTTGGTCTTTTATTTGAGGAAATGAGAAGTTGAGAAGGGGTCAGATGCTGTAATCAGCTGTTCATGGTTGAGAAAAGATGACTATGCCTTACCCTGTCATGTAATGAAGCTCACCCACTTCATACATTGTGCAAACTATTTGTGTGTTAATGGAGTGGAATGCTGAGCCTCCACTAGGTCAAACTATACAGCATCTTTAAATGGCAACAGTGTCTCCACTCATGCAAACCTTGTGAATAACAAATGTAGTCCTAGGGGAGAAACTGGCTAATCAACATCATACACTATTCTACTATGTTCTTTCTCATGACTTTATATTACTTAGTATGTTATAATGCAAGATTTCACAAACCTCACCCATAGCGGGAAAAAAGCTATATGCTTTCCTGGTAATAGATGCTTTACAATACATTAACAACAACAGGCATCAAATGATAGTGCTACTCACTGTAGACAACTTGATTTTCAATTACTATATAAACCTAAAGTTGACCTGACCAAAGAGTAAAATCAAAAAGTACTACAGAGAACATATAGAAATGTTTTTTGTTCCTAAGAAGTACCCTCAGTAATGTACCTTTTGTCTGGAATTCCCCATGAAAAACATGGATGAGATCAGATTTGGACTGAACATGGTCCAAACCTGAGCTCCTCCAAAACCGCAAGAAGCTTCTCCTGAACATGAAAGGAACCTCCTTCTGTGCCACACAATCAACTGCGGGCAGGCAATTGTGAACCTGAACTCATCCCTACTGAAAAATAGCAGTGCACTTCTTGGTATATGAGGCTGCCTAAGCAAAAGAAAGCAAAGTCTTGCCTCTACCAAAATGGCTGCCCCCTCACAGAAACACAGGATAGACCAAAGCATGGTAAGATCAGCTGCGTGGAGTCTACAGGTAATACTGATTACTAATCCTTAGCCCTCTGCCTGCCTCTTTTTTAGAACAGCTTCCACGGTTAATTTGCTCTTGAAAGCAACCTTTTAGAGCTGTTTATGTTAGTAAGCTGCAATGTACTATATACAGCTTCAACTTCTTCTCGAGATCCCAGGAAGTCAAAACTTTATTTCATTTTGAATGGAAAGATGGAAGGGTTAGAGCCACTACCCAGGTTTTCATTGCCATGTCTGACATTGCTGCAATGTTTATAATGTCTATTGAAGGTACGATATATAAAGTTAGACCCCTCTAAATAGGATGATATAAATATCTGAAGAAAAAACAAGGGAGCCCGAACACCACCATTATATCTGGTGTACTGTTTAATCAGAGTGACAGCTGCCAATATAATTTCTAGCCAGAGGCTCTGTGACCCTCCAATCTTCCTCCTCCGCTCAAGTCATAGGATCATGCAGAATTCTTCCATTTGACAGCACAACCATCCATCCTTCCGCCAGGAATTTTCCACTGCCTCCATTCAACAGTGAGTTACCCTCCACTTTTTTCACACATGTTATCAAAGAGTTATATTTAATTATCAATAACTTTTGGGTAGTAGCGCTCCTTCCTTTGTTTTTCTTTGTTTATTCTGTATGCAGGGGTCCTCTCCCTGTTAAAGGAGACCGCACACCTTACACCACAAACAACATTAATCTATATCCTTAGTAGTGTGCTTACCGTTTTTCTGTTTTGTTTTGTGATATAAATATCTGGTAGTTCTCTCTGAATCATCCCAAACCATATGAGATCTGATTGTTTTATTAGGTTACAACATTTGCATATGACAAACTTTAAAAATTGTAAAGAAAACCACACCACAACATATATAAAAACATTAAACCATTAAAAATCTCCTCAAAAACGCCTGGGGGAGAAAAAGAAAATCAACCTGTAAAAATATCATTGTTATACAATATATGCCACACAGGCTTATTCTCTTTTTCTCCCCCAGGCGTTTTCGAGGGGATTTTAATGGTTTAATGTTTTTATGTATGTTGTGGTGGGTTTTTCCTTACAATTTTTAATGTTTGTGTTTGTCATATACAAATGTTGTACCCTAATAAAAGAATCATAGATCTTATACATTTGGTTTGAGATGATTCAGAGAGACCACATATTTATATTATCCCATTATCCTATTTAGAGGGGTCTAACTTTATATAAGGAAGGGTTAAAAATTCTGAAGTGCCTTTTTGTTGCCATTGCCTTCCTGTCCCAATGAAAAATGCACCACAAACTTCATAAATAGGTGTCACAAGAAGTGAGGGGAAATTTCCCCACTGGGATCACACACAGAAATGAAAACATGAAAAAACTTTCCCACTCATTAGGCTGGAGTTAGTAAACATGTACCCAGGTATGAAAAAAAAATCACTAACCAGTGCAGGTTTAGTATAGAACCCATCTTCGAGATGGCGGCTCTAAAAATCACATTTTCCAATCAGTAAGAACACAAAACAAATAGATATCCTATGTAGTATAGGGACACTGCCTTAAGATGGACTGACCCTAGCTTGAATTTAGTGTTTGCAGTTAGGCTGTAGCTAGCCTGAATTAGTTACCTTGCCTCTTTGGCTTTTTCTGGGGAAGTGGTAGTGTTTGAAGGTCCTTTTGATTCGCAGACCTGCTGCCTGGGGAGGATGTTATTCCAGAGGTCCTTGTCTTTCTGACTTGCTGCCTTAGGAAGGAACAGGAAACCGAAAAAGAGTCCAAAAAAAGGTCCACAACTTCAAATGGTCAATCTAGGCAGAACATATTTAAAGGTAGCTGTCTATCTGGCCTTCCTAATTAGCCCTAGCCCATAGTAGTGGCATTAGATACCAGTGATAATATACTACAGAGTGGAGGGAATTTTGGGGAATCCTGTACCCCCAACCCTCTAGAAGTTTGAGCCAATAAAATCTGCCAAAAGATGAATGACACAGTGGAATTCTGTCTGTCGGCCCCCATTATGGGTCAGGGAGTGTTTAGTTGCAGCTAGTGGGCAAATTCACCAGTAGTAAGTCTAGGAAGACCCATCAAATTTAGCAGCTCCTTAGGGGGTAAGTGCTACAGTTGCTAAGGTATTTGCCATGTCAGTACAATAATAATAGAATGTATACATTTTTATGGTATAGAATAGCTGCAAGGCAGGTCATAGAGTATTACCCATTGAGAATACACAAGCACAAAGCAGATTTGAACCGATGTTGGTCAATATTATATGAGAAGTTAAAATTTGAACTGCACTTTGCAATCTATTACACTCGCCTGAAAACTGAATTGACCTTGGCTGCTAATATCTACTATCTCATTATATGAAAAAAGGCAACAGGTGCCCTAATTATTCCAACAGCATCCACAACAGGCCAGAGTACAAAGTCCTTTGAGAGATCGATCATTACTAGGTGTCTATTGCATGTGCTTTTGCCAAGGGGATGGTTTGCATAATGTAGTTCAGTAAGAGATGTTTTCCCTATCCTTTCCCATCGCTGTTAGATATGAATCTATCACCTGGCTCGATTTTCCCGAATGAAAAATAAGACCTTGGTGAACTCAAACCATATTTAGACTCCGAGTAGATCTTTATTGGTTGCTGGAGGGTACATTGAAGTAGAACACAATCTACATGACACTTGTGCACTTCTTGTTAAGAATAAGTCTACTTTCATGTAGAAAACTTTTTAGCTGCTTGTTTTTCCATTGAAACTAGGTAAAATACTCTTTTTCTGCTTTATGTTGCTTTTTTGCTCATAATAACAATGCGTTGCAGTCACACTATGAACATTTAACAAAGCACATTTAACAGAAATGTTTGTATGCCATTTTTTTTAGATATACTTGTATTTTACTGACTGCTTCCGAAGCATTTGCATTTATTAAATAAAGCATATGTTGGTAAATGACTGAAGCTAAAACAATTTTGTTTAGTTTTGGATGGAGTGGAGAGAGATTACAACACCTGTCAGGTTTTTACTGCTGTCTGTGTCCCCATTAGGCAGAATCACAATATGCCCTGGTGACCATTATCAGTGAAAGTAAAAGAAAATCACAAACTTTGGGTCAGAACAGGAATAGATGGGAAATCTTCCAATGTGGACACTGGTTCTGGTGACCCTGCTGACCACAAGCGATGTCTCTCTTTGGAGGGATTTCCTCTAACTTCCTATTGTGGCAATCGGACAAGAAGTGAAAGGAAATCTCCCCAATGGGATGCAGCTGGCAAAAAAAAGCTGACAGGGGTTATAACCTCCCTTACTCTATTCAAAACTAAAAAAAAAAAGTTTTGACTTCAGTTCTACTTTAAAGAGATTCTGTCAGGTTTCTACAGATATAAAATGCCAGGACCCTGCAAGAGAAGACACAGTATATTCACCTCTTTTGCAGTCCTTGTGTATTACCTCCCCTCCGTTCCAGCACTGCGTTCTAATAATTCCAAAAGTGCTGGGTGCCCATGTCCTCCACCTCATGCAAGATTGCTTTCTCTGACCTTAAGTCACTGTTGTAGTCCTGGAGTGACATAGGGGGTCAGAGGATGGAGAGAGAGTCTACAGCAATGAATCAGAGAGAAGGTAGGGCACAGGCTGCCAGGAGGATAGGAAGTGGAGGAGTATAATATGTATTTTATTGCAAGGGACATTTCTTTTTTGTACTGTTAGAGAACTAACAGAGTCCTTTTACGGTAGTATATATTAATTGATAATAATACAGTTGAGTGCTGGTTATATAGTTGTGGTTTGTATAGCTATGATCACGTTTTATGATCAGGATGTATTTATAAATATATTTGATCATTCTTACAAATATACAGTTATCTTCTCCAAGCCTGCAAAAGTATATCAGGCTATTAACTCAATGCACCTTATTGCACCTTAATGCAACTTATTATTAAGAATACATGAACTGATTAAAGGGTATCTATGCAGGGCCAGATTAAGAGCATCACAAGCCTGGTGCTGAGGATTTTGGTGGGCCTTTTTTTATAGAAATGGTGACAGTCAGCAGGGCCCTCTTCCTCCTGTCCAGGCTGTGATTTGTAGTCTCTCTACAGCTTGGAGTCAGTGGTGGGGTGACAGGACTCGGTTGCAGCTGCGACCCTAGTAGATCTGCAACTGACTCCCAGCTGTAGAGGGACTAGAAATCTTACCAATGCATTATATTACCAATGCATTATACAGCAATGCAGAATACCGCCAACTATAGAGGACTGACTTCAAATCTCAGTAATAAATTACACAGAAATTCAGAATATCCCCAGCCATAGAAGAATACAAATCCCAGCAATAAATTATACAGCAATGCAGTATACCACCAGCTATAGAGGACTACAAACCCCAGCAATACATTGTAAAGCACTGCAGAATAATACCATCAGCTATTAAGGACTACAAATCCCATAAATACTTTATACAGCAATGCAGAATAATATGAGGCTACATACTCCTGTGTTGCTACGGGTTCCGTGTCTGACGCCTCCAGGGTCTCAGGAGAGCTGTGCAGAGTTTAGGGGGGGGGCTGTGCAGGCCCTCAGGAGGGTGTTCAGGTTCTTAGGTGGCCAGTGCAGCTCTATGAGGGCCCTAGGTGGTCGGTGCAGTGTCTCAGGGGGTCAGTGCGGGCTCCAGTGGGTCTGTGTGGGCTCCAGGGGGGTCACTGCAGGCTCCAGAAGGTCAGTGTGGGCTCCAGGGGGTTAATGCTTGCTCCAGGACGTCAGTGCAGCCTTTAGGCAGTCTGTGTGGGCTCCAGGGGATCAGTGCAGGCTTCAGGGGGTCAGTGGAGGCTCTCAGGTGGTCAGTGTGGGCTCCAGGCAGTCAGTGTGTGCTCCAGGGGGTCAGTGCGGGCTCTAGGGGGGTCAGTGTGAGCGCCAGGTCAGTGCGGACTCCTACTCGGCAGTCCGTGTGGGCTCCAGGAGGTCAGTGCGGGCTCCAGGCTGTCAATGTGGGTTCCAGGCGGTCAGTGTGGGCTCTCAGGTGGTCAGTGCGGGCTCCAGGCAGTCAGGTGGTCAGTGCGGGCTCCAGGCAGTCAGTGTGGGCTCCCGGAGGTCAGTGCAGGCTTCAGGGGGTCAGTGCAGGCTCTCAGGCGGTCAGTGTGGGCTCCAGGCAGTCAGTGTGTGCTCCAGGAGGTCAGTGCGGGCTGCGGGGGGGTCAGTGCATGCTCCAGGCGGTCAGTGCGGGCTCCTGGCAGTCAGTTCAGGCTCCAGGAGGGTCAGTGTGGGCTAGAGGGGGTCAGTATGTGCTCCAGGCGGTCAGTGGGGGCTAAAGAAGGGGGGTCATCGAGACTGGCGACTGCAGCCACAAGCCCTATGATATGCCTGAATAGAGGGCTACAGCAGCCTGCCTCAGGTCGGCTCAGCCCAGCAATGACTTGGGTCGGCTCGGCTGTAGATCCTCAAATCATCTCTAAATTGGTGCTGACGCTGTCCTTCCTCCTGGAGGCTACTTTTGTTCCCCATGGTCCCTGTGGGTGATGTAAAGTAGCCACCACTCCAAGCTCGCTCCCGTGATAGACTTCAAACTCATGTTTAGTCAGCTAATTTGTATTGAGATTGTAGTCCATCATGGGAGCGAGCTTGGAGCGGTGAATACTTTACAACACACACAGGGACCATGGGGAACAAAAGTAGCCACCCTCCAAAAGGAAGGACAGTGTCAGCACCAATTCAGAGATGATTTGAAGATCTACAGCACAAATAAGATACATTTTCTACTAATAGTTAGAGTACTTAAATCCAATTTTTAAGGTTTTAATTCTGCATTTAGTGTCACTTTAATACTAAAAGGTACAGCCCTCTTTAGAGTTGATGTTTCCTTGATGTGGAGGTCACTCTCAAAACATTAGCATTCTTGTTGCAGACTGCATTCAGCTCAGTGCACAATTGCAGTATTACGGAGCAAAGTGGGACCACCATTGACTCCAATGGAGAACAGTTGAGGGTAGAAGACACATGCATTGGTGAATAGCCCCCTTGTCTGTATTTCATACACTATACGGATCTTCCCGGCACTTGGAATGTTCTGGCTTGGGCTCTAGTGCACAATACAGACACGGCAAGAGATCAAGGGTTGACACCACAACACCCAAAGTTTGTTTTTAATTACCTTACCAAATAACCAGAAGTGTCATAACTAAATATTCACTTTACATTTTTTGTGTTGTCATGCCCAGCATTTTGACACCAATTAGTCCACCATACACAGTATGTATAAGCTTTATTATGACATTTAGCTTTTTGATAACATAGTCATCCATTTGCCGTCCCCTAATAAAAGCTTTATTTAATTTACTTATAAACATTTACCTGATTTTTTTTTCGAAGGCTAGGCTACCCTTTATTACCTCCTTTAGATTTAATGGTACTTGATATCATTATCTCATTAGCAAGAGCATCAACAATGTAAATTGGGATTTTCTTAATCATATTGTTTTCTCTTGATAGCTACAGCCTATATTTCATTGACCTGGCTACTATTATATCTTATTATTCTTGTAAAAGGGCACTGCATGCCTGAGGGTGTTAAGGAAAGACTGTAGAAATAAAATGAATAAAAAATAGACAGCAAGTATGGAAATACCATACATATATTCTGAAGGCTTAATCAATTTTGTTGTAATTTACACTGTTTTAGCTAATATAGGTGTATAAAATAACATATTCCTCTTTTGGTTCTTGCATTGATTTGTTTTTAGCTTATTGCAGAGACATTCCAGTAAACAACAAATGTTAAATCATTTATATATAGAAAGGTGTACAAGCATAATTTTAATTCATGTGGGCGTTTAGAATTTTTTTTTATTTTGGGTGATTAAACATGAATTACTGTGACGTAACAAGCTGGAAATAAACACACAGTTTATTTTCTAGATTATTTAAACTACACCTTCAATTATAAGGTCAAATATGCAATAATATGGTGAAAAGAACATAAGAAGATACCAAAGAGAAATACAAAATACTAATACCATGTATCATTACAACCTGCTGCCCCCTATAGCAGGGGTGGACGAATAAGGAGCCTCCCATCCAATCCAGGAGCCAGCAGTTTTTTTTAGGAGCCAGCTCCATTGACAACAACTAGAGAAGACCTTAGGGCTTGTTCACACCATGTCCGGATCATGTCCAGACCAAAACAGTTTGTTCCCGGACCAAAAAAGCATCCCAATGTATCATTATGGTATTTCTGGGCTCTGTTCAAACCAGTGCAGTCCATTCCGGACCAGGCAAAAAAATAAATACTGCTTGTCTCATTTTCTCTGGTCTGGAATGCACTGGAATGCACTGGAATGCATAGAAATGCATAAAAAACACATACAAACACACTGGAACGCACTGGGTCGCACCTGAAAGCCCATTTTAAGCTAAAAAAAAAAGGCTCTGGAACGTGGAAAAATAAACGCTGCAAAAACACAATGCACCGCGTTTCAGATCTGGTCCGGAAAATGGTGTACATTTCCCACCTCTGTTGGCATTCACTGCATAACTGTGTTTTATTGCTGGCTAGTAAAGGGAGGGGTGAGATCAAGGCCAAACCCACACCCCATACTAGAACACGGCCAAGTTACAGATTTGATCAATGCAACACTGGTCCATATAAGACCATTGTTAGATGTGCTATTCTATATCAGTGGACAATAACAAATGTGGTAAGTAATTCAATGTTATTGCAAGGATAGCAGATTGCACTCAGGAAATGTTCTATATGGATGACTTATCAGTAAATCATAATATAATCACAGTGGATAGTTTTTGCATTCTTTGGATCTGTACCAGCAAAATGTGATCAGGGCATCTGCTAGACCTTGGCAGGTCTGATACTGTATGCCCTAGGTGTCCTTTGCAGTAATTGTTGCCATTGTTTCAACTATAAAAAACACACTGCAAAATGTGCTTATATTCGGTTATGAGATTTTGTTTATCTTTAGCTTATACATCTTTACAACCCCTGCATTAAAGAGAATTAGAAGTTGTGCCCAAAAATGGCAAGCAGAAGGCAAAGAACTTGTTACCATTTTTAAGCTTACTGCAACTGATCTTTTTCCCCATTACTGAGTGACCATGTCTTTTTCTGCTCTGTGTCTCAGGCAGTGTTGGACATTTCAGCGTTGCAGCCCATCTCCATTCTTCTAATAATAGATCCTTGTCACCTTTGACAAAACCTGGTTAAAGTGGTTATTACTATAAGTTATTATTAGTACACAAGAGCCGCATTCCCAATTCTACTTTATTCACAGATTTTATTGTACTTCCTGCAAAATGCATAAACTGGACATTAGATATTCATCCCATTGCCATCTCTACTCCACAACACAACAGATGTTCCTCATGTCTTTTGGTCTTTCTCATGCTATACACTAATACCCTACTGGCAGCAAATACATTATTTCATAGTAAAGACTCTCTGATTCAACCTACCATACCGTACCAATTCTATATTAGCCAGGTGTGCCCAGACAAGTTTGATAAAACCTGGTATAAGTCTGACAGCACGCTGAATAAGGCTTTGCATTTAGCAATGCTAAAGAGTAATATTGTAGTTCAACCTCATGAATATAAATAAGTTTTAAGGGGGGGAGTGGGAAGAGAGCAGTGTATGAGTGGCATAATGCATGAAATAACAAGTCCACACAGAAGCTTGTTCTGTTTTGTACTGAAAAACAACCATAAATAAAACAACTTTCAAGAAAAATGTAAGGGGGGAATGTACACTGACCACCAACGTAACACAGGAGTTTACACTGACCATTAACATAACAGGGGGATTTACACTAACCACTCAGGTAACAGGGGAATTCACACTGACCACTAGTGTAACATGAGCCTGTACACTGACCAATAATGTAACATGGGCATTTACACTGACTACAAATCTAACAGATGTATTTACAATGCCTTTCAATGTAACAGATGCATTTACACTGACCACCAATGTAACAGATGCATTTACACCGACCACCAATGTAACAGGGGAATTTACTCTGACCACCACTGTAACAGGAAAATTAGCAATTTCAACAAAAGTCATTTACACTGACCATCATTATACTGCGGCAATGTTGTGCAGTTACTAACTGGTGTAATTTGATATTACTGTGCCATATGCTCTTGCAACTATTTGCTATTGGGATTTTAACGAATGTTTCTTATTTGTGTATTACTCAGCTGTAGATCCTCAAATCATATCTGAATTTGTGCTGACACTGTCCTTCCTTTTGGTCTCCCTCTAGAAGGAAGGATAGTGTTGGCACAAATTCAGAAATGATTTTAAGGATTTACCACCAAGTGACAAACATATGCATTTTTAGGATATAACTCCTCAGTTTAGTGTCACTTTAATATCATTTTGGTGTGTATTTTTTGAACCTGCAGCTGCAATATCTTTCCTCTTAAAGAACCTGACACCACAATAGGGCTACACAAGAAATTAGCATTTTCCTAAAGATTGTTATTTTATCTCCAATAAGCTATAATGCATGCATTACTTTCTGTTAGGATAGTTTTATTTAGCCATGTGAATGTTAGTTTTAAGCTCTCATTGGCCCTCAGTGCTGAAAATAACAATCATTAAATCATAGGTGGAGGGCCCAAAGATCATTTCTGCCCAGGGGCTTCTTGCTGACTTTTGCCCACCACTGGTCTATCTTAGTAAAGGCAGATTTTTACTTCTTAATGACAAAGTTGCCCTCCCTGATAACTGGTGATCTGGTGACTGGTGGTGGAAAAAAATAATAAGCAGAAGAGATGGAGGAAGTACAGATCTACAGAATAAATAAAGCACAAATAGGTAGATCATGGTACTTTAAGTCCTATACTTAGTTACAGCTATCTCTCTAGCATGTAGAACATTGAACAGCACAGTATAGTGACATCACCAAATCCCACTCCAAACCTTCTGAGATTAGCTATAGTGTACAGCTATGAAGTATGAAGCTGTATGCACAGGTGAGGTACCCTCACATATCAATGAAACCACAAAATTACTTATCCACTCCCTTGTTATATCTCGTCTTGACTATTGCAACTCCCTCCTCATTGGCCTTCCACTACACAGGCTACCCAGCCCCCCCTTCAGTCTATCATGAATGCAGCTGCCAGACCCATTCACCTAACCAACCGCTCAGTGTCTGCATCACCCCTCTGCCAATCCCTACACTGGCTTCCACTTGCCCAGAGTATAAAATTCAAAATATTAACAGTCACTTATAAAGCCATCCACAACTCTGCCCCCGGATATATCTCAGACCTTGTCTCAAAATATCACCCTAACCGTCCACTCCGCTCTTCCCAAGACCTCCTGCCTTGCAGCTCCCTAGTCAACTCCTGCCATACTCGCCTCCAGGACTTCTCTAGTGTCTCTCCCATCCTCTGGAACTCTTTACACCAACCTGTCCGTCTATCTCCCACCTTGACTGCCTTTAGGTGTTCAATAAAGACTTATCTCTTCAGGGAAGCCTATCCCACCTCGACCTAACCACTGAACCATCACATTCTCAAATAATCCATCCCCACGCAGCTGCCTCCTGATGTATCATTTCACCCTCCTCTTTTAGATTGTAAGCCCTCAGGGGCAGGGCCCTCCTTACCATTTTGTCTTGAATTGTATTGTGATTGTAATGTCTTCCTTATATTGTAAACCGCTGCGCAAACTGTTGGCGCTCTATAAATCCTGTATAATAATAATACCAGGAAGTGCACTGCTTTTTTTCCCAGTGGAAATTCAAGACAAAGGGTACTGCTTAGGCACAATTAACATTTCTGTATATTCCCTCTAAAATATTCCATATTGTCTTTTTAATTCAGGTCCCCCTTTAACTGCATTTTTCTCTCCCAGACCTTTAGAATCATGTTGGATATATAATTTAGTTTGTTAAAGATTCTGCCATTTTTTATTTACTAGGTTATATATATTTCTTTTTTACTTTATAGTCTAAAGCCTGTTGATTAAAATTTAGATGATATACTCTATGTACAGTCTAACAAGAGAGGTTTATGCCATCACACTACCTACTATGACATGATAATATTGACAGTTATAGTACAGTTATGACTGACATCACAATACTCTTTGTGACATTACACAAAGTACTATGGCATCAAAACATTTACACCACAGTACTATTTCTGACCTTGTTATACCTATGGTGACATCATAAAACTGATTCACATTAGTGAATGCAGTTTCATTATATCCTATAGACTAGTTTTTCCTGGAAGTTTCTTTAGCATGCCCATACTGGTCTCTTATACACCCCTTTGCATGCTGTGGAGGAGGGCATGACACCAATATGCAAATAATTGCTGGCCAGGTATCCTCTGGAAGCAAGGTACCCACTCACTCAAACCCATTGGCATTGATTGACAAAGCACTAATTTATCGCTGGTATCAATCCCAGAAACATCCAGTATCAACCAGAAGCTGAAATATCAGTTTTCAGTGGACAGACCCTTTAATAGTTAAACTACAACTTTGATTTTATTTAAGATTTTATTCAAGTATGAGCATTTGACCTGAAAAAAAACTACAGTGCTCATATAATGAGTGCATTGTACAACAGTCTCTTCTGTCTTACAACCCATAGCGTTGATTTCTAGTGAGAGCACAAGGATGTTATCAGCTACAATTTCTCAATCAGGCATGCAGACTTCAGTAAATTACACTTTAATAAGGCAGAAGAGATCTTAACCCTTTCACTGCTGAGTTTTTATTCCCTTTTTTTATTACATGCACAAAGAGTTGAACATTTAATAAACACCCAAAAAATATATTTTCTAATGGCAGTCCTTATATTGTATTTTTGCCCAATATTTGCACAAACATTTAAAAAATATAAAGTCCAAGCAAAAAATACACCAAAAATATACCCACTATATGGAATATAGTGATCAGATGGTTATTTAAATGAAAAATATGAGACTGTGCTGGGTTAATAAATACAAAATATACCTAGCCTAATAATTGTGTACATTTCTCTAAACAAATTCTTCTACCTCTGGCGCGTGTGGGAATATATAATATGTGTTACATAATAGCCATTTTATGTACATGCATGCACCCGTTTGTAGGGTGACTGGTCTTGCATCTGCCCCCTCCTGTAGTTTTCTACAGGCAGTATGTAGTGAGTGGGACTGCAGGCTCACTCCCACAGCTCAGCTCTCTGCACAGGCTATGTACAGCATAGAGATGATTTCACTACTATTTATATAAGGTAATATACAGTATGTGTTTGGAAAGGCGTTCGGTGCATTACAAGTTAAACCACATAAAACATTTGCTTACTAACAGTTAAAATGAAAAAAGGGGAACATCTTTTTTAATAGAGGTTACATTTTTGTTGGAGTTCAATTTATTCACAAGATATCAGGGATCCAAGGTAACAGACGATGCATGGAGTGGTCACGCGCCTAAGCACATGATTGTCAGTCAGGCACTTTAAAATTTTGGTAAGTCACATTGAGGTTGTTTAGACAAAATCCTACAAGAAGTTTAGATGCTATAGGTTTACAAATAGTTAAAATGGTGTCCTCCAGGATGATTACATTCTGTTTACGGTCAACAAATAGATGTTGCTCTAAAACTGAAAAGAAAAACTAGAGTTTTAGAAAAGTAGGAACTCTCCACGTATTTACACTGCTCCCTGTAAAGAGGAAAAATTTGCATGGCTGCACCTGTAGTACATTATTCTTGCACTCCTCTGTTCAGAATTAGCAGAATGGGATACTTTTGGACACCAGGGAGAATGTACATTTCTTTTCTTCCGATCATGTAGTTTTGAGAGCTGCATGGCCCAGGCATTGAGAAGTCCGCTAACCTGCAATAAAGCAGGACTGTGTAGGATGCTGTCTGGAATCTGGAATAAACAGTCTGCCGAGCCTTCAGAGAGCATGAGAGGTGTGCTGGGATTTATTGGTGGGTGAATAAAGTAGTAGAGGAGCAAACAATTATTATTTGTATTATTATTGAGGAATTATATAGCGCCAACAGTTTGCTCAGCGCTTTACAAAATGGGGGAGACAGTACAGTTACAATACAATTTCAGTAAAATAGGGTTAGGAGGGCCCTGCTTGTGAGAGCTTACAATCGAGTAGGAGGGGCAAGTGATACAAAGGTAATAAAAGATAAAGTTGGTTAAAGAAGTAAAAGGGCAGTTATGTTGAGGTGGGATAGGCTTCACTGAAGAGATGAGTTATTAAAGATCACCTAAAGGTGGACAGTGTAGGAGATAAGCGAACAGATTGCAGTAAACAGTTCCAGAGGATGGGGGACACTCTGGAGAAGTCCTGGAGACAAGCATGGGAGGAGGTGATGAGAGAGTTAGAAAGCGGAAGGTCTTGAGAGGAGCGGAGAGGACGTATTCTGACTGATTGTTGTACTAGCAATTTATCCCTTGCTGAGACCTCTATGCCTGGCCTGTATAAGCAGATATAATCACTGTGGACAATCCTTATCAGATAGCTGAACTCACCAAATACCTTTTCATCCACAAAGTGCTTTTATTCCCTGCATCAGGGTACAGCAGACAACAGGATACATCAGATGAATGAATAGATGGTATTTAAGGCGGTCAAGGATGATAATATTTCAAGCTGGCATGTACATGTGGTCCTGTTACAAGCAACCATGACACTCAACACTGAACAAGAAAGGGGAAATACATCATAGATGGGAGGGAATACAGAAAAATAAACAGAATCACCACAAGATGTCAGTATATGAATTAGCCATTCAATATCAATAAGCAAATGACTTAAGGAAAATAAACTATATACATTCTAATTTCACATTTGTATGGATATTAACTATGACTATGAATTGTCATATTTTATGCAACTATTGTGACGGCGCAGGACGTTTTGAGTGATATTTTGAGATGAGGTTGGAGATATAGTCGGGGGCAGAGTTGTAGTTGGCTTTATGTGTTGTTAGTTTTTTTAATTGTATTCGTTGGGCAATTGGGAGTCAGTGGAGGGATTGGCAGAGAGGGGTGGCAGACACTGAACGGCTGGTAAGGTGGATGATTCTGGCAGCAGCATTCATGATAGACTGAAGGGGAGCCTGTTTAGTGGTAGGCCAACAAGGAGGAAGTTACAGTAGTCGAGGTGAGAAAATACAAGGGAGCGAATAAGAAGCTCTATAGTTTTGTTTGTTAAAAAGGGGAAAATTTCAGAAATGTTACAGAAATGGTAAGTAATCAGCAGCAGAAGGGAAGCAGTATGCAGGAAACATGTTACTTTGCCCTTACTGGGAATAGTAATTGCAAGGGTTAACTGCTCGTTTTGGACCAGGGGATAAAATAAAATATACTCACATCATACTCGGTCTCGCATGGCTTCTAGACGGGTCCTCGCAGCCTCTTTTCCTCTGTGCTCCTGTGGTCTAAGGACTCATGATGCCAAGTGAATTAGATGTGAAAACACAGAGAGACATTCCACCACCAGATTGGACTGGGAGAGAGGTGAGCACTTACGCCAAAGGATCGAGGATCAGATGAGTATATATTCTTTATTCCGGCCCCTAGAAATAACGAGCAGTTAACCCTTGTAGTGTAGAGGTAGCCCCACTGCAAGGGTTAATTTTCACAAATCCTGGAGTTTCTCTTTAAGATTACAAATTAGACTGTATATTGCCATTTACTTCTTCTTTTCGCCACTCTTTAATGTGGAGGTACATACAGATACAGAAAAAAACAGACTGCCATGTGATAAGATTTCAAAAAGTCTTAGGGAAAAAATATTAACTAAAGGAGGCTTCTTCCGAGCTCCAGTGGTGGTGTGAATGTATCTGCCGTCCGTCCGTTTTTTCTTAACGGGCGGACGGCAAGAGGTTAAAGAGGTAACAGAACAGCAGAAATACCTGAGGATCTGAAAATGGTCTTTTTCCCACACTGACCATTTAGTGGAAATGTCAGAACACAGATAGCCAATGATGGACAAACATCGAATGGAAATACAGTGCATAGTCATAGAAATTTGGCGCCACATGTCAAAATGTTGGCCCCACCAACAATCATGTTTCTAGGAATGGAAGAAATAGTATGCAAAACAACCTATTTCTTCCTTTAAACTCCTTTATGCACAAGGTGTACCTTCGGTAAAGGAACAGAAAAATCAATTATGTAATTTTGATCATTATTTTTGATTTACATTATGTAATATCATTTATTGCAGTATGAAAAAAATGAAGAAACTCATCTAATCTCATAAATGATGTCTTAATAGCACATTAATGAATATATACAATTACACAGTAGGAAGTTGTTGCATTATTATACTGATTTTTTTTATTTATGACATTAATCTCTGTGTAACTATTGATTTTTTATATTGTCTTCCAAGAAAAGAGATAATACAATAACGTGTTTGTTGTAGCATATTAGTGCAATATGTTATTTCTGTTCATCCTAGGGGTACATAGGATGGTGGATCCTTCTGCCTATGGTGAGTTAGCCTGCAGTGAAATTGGCTCTTTTAAGAAGGTCTTTACGGTTAATAACAAAGAAGATAATTTCTGCATATTGCCCTCTTAGACACACTGAAGGCTCCTTGCGGTCTCTTATATACATAAATATTGATTTAAAGCCAATTTCCACCTTTGCAGAGGTATTAAAAAGAAAACAGTTGCCAGCAATGTACAGCAAGTTAACAAAAGCAGACATATGCAGTTGCTGTATATAAACACAAAAACTTACTTTTTTGTCCTCTTCATTTCCTCATGGCTCCTTTTGAAATGGACACCTCTGTGTTGTGCAAGCAGTCTGTGTAAATTAATACTCTCTCTGATCTCTCTTCCCCTATTCATTAGTATTCATAGTGGCACCCCAGACAGTGTATTGTGAGCTGGAAAGGCAGAGCTGGTGTGCAGTGATTTTGTTACAAAGACTCACAGGGATGAGGTCAGCTGCTTTACAATCCAACCCCAGTGTCAGGCTGAGTTTCCTGTGGAAAATATTTTTAATTTGTAGGACTCAGTCCTACTAAAAAATCCATAAAATATAGGAAAACCAGCAATGTGAGTCATGAAAATGTACACACATATATATCATCACTGCACTTCTACATTACCACAATAAATGCTAATCACTTACAACGGTGGAAATGGGCTTTAAAGTAGACAGTGCTAGAAAAGGCAAGATTTAATTTGCTGACAACCCCCTACCCCCATATAAATACTTTTAGTAAAAGCTTAAAAAATAAAGAATTTGTCCACTCCTTGTGGGCGTGTCACGCCTGTTACGGACAGGGGGGTATGTGGATCGCAGCTGCGGAGGCTTCTCAGGTGGGGAACCCTGGTTTCACTCTCAACTTAACGGAGAGTTAGGGTTCTTAGCATCACAGCCTCAAATTAAATAATAAATGGATCGGAGAGGGTTATTCCTTAAATAAGCCTATCAATAAGCTCCAGTGTACATTTAGTGAGTACTTAATTAGCAGGGCATAGAAGACACGACAGTGTTATTTGGCATTGGTACAGTTCCCCAGTAAGTAGATAGGCTTTGCAATTTGTATTTCAAAGATATACAGTCCTGATGGCAGAGTGTGCAACTGCACTGAGATACTTGCGATTAGGTGATTGCCGCTGGAGGTAGCTGGAGGTCCTTTGTGGTGTCCGGTTCTGGTGTGTGTGGAGGGAGGGCACAGTCTGGAGGCTATGGAGGGTCCCAGGAGACAGCAGGCGTTCTGGCTCAATATTGGAACGCCATGCTGTCTAGTCTGGGTGTTTAAATAGGCCTATGGTGAGGAGGAGGAGCCGCGGCACGCACCGGCGCACTTCCGCGTTCCACGGTGGAACGCACGCGGCCCCGAAACCGGAAGTGAGGAGCGTGCGCTCCACCATGGAACACAAGCGGCCCAGAGAAAGAGCGGCTGGCTGCCGCGTCCTCCGTCCCTGCTAGAGCTGACGGCGGCCGTTACAGAACCCCCTCCTCAAGGGAGCACCTCTGGGGCTCCTAGCAGGAGACGGGCGGTCAGGGTACCTTCGGTAAAAAGTCCTAATCAGACGGGGAGCATGGACGTCCGAGGAGTCTTCCCAGGAGTCGTCCAGAGGCCCGTAGCCCCGCCAGCGTATCAAGTATTGGAGAGCAGAACCCCGTTTCCTGGAGTCGAGGATCCTCTCTACCTCGTACTCGATCTCCCCCTGCACCTCGACTGGAGGAGCCGGGAGTGGTCCCCTGTCGGGAAACGAGCTAGGCTTGAAGGGTTTGAGGAGCAAAACGTGGAACGAGGGGTGTATCTTCCAGTCCGGAGGTAGTACCAGTCTAACAGCATTAGGATTGATCACCTTCTCGATCGGAAAGGGTCCCACGAACTGCCGGCCAAGCTTCCGTGAGGGAATCTTAAGTCGCAGGTTTCGGGTGGAAAGCCACACCATGTCCCCCGCGCTCTGCGAAGGAGGGGCGGTCCTGTGGGAATCGTAACAACGTTTTTGCTTCTCCTGTGCTGCTTCCAGGTTGGAGCGAAGAATCCCCGAGGTTTTACTCAGAGTCGAGAAGTAGTCTTCCAAAGCGGGGACGTTGTTAGGTAGGAAGGAAGCGGGCAAAGTGTTAGGGTGGAATCCGTAGTTCGCAAAGAACGGAGAAACTTGGGTAGAAGAACTGGTTGCATTGTTGCACACGAATTTAGCGAGAGGCAGTAAGTAGGACCAGTCGTCCTGGAGATGGGTGCAGTAGCAACCCATCTCCAGTGACTGATTAACGCGTTCCGTTTGCCCGTTAGTTTGGGGGTGATAGGCAGTGGACATGCGATGGTCTATGTGCAATGCCTCACAGAGGGCCTTCCAGAACCTGGAAACAAACTGGCTCCCCCTATCAGAGATGATCCGAAAGGGCAAGCCATGGAGCTTGAGGACGTGGGCCACGAAGGCGTGTGCCGTCTCTTTCACTGTCGGCAATTTTTTCAGGGGGGTGAAGTGAGCCATCTTTGTCAACATGTCGACTGTGACCATGATGGTGTTGGCACCTTCTGACCTGGGGAGGTCGACTATGAAGTCCAGAGAGACGGCCTCCCAGGGTCTGTTGGGTATAGGTAGGGAGGCAAGCAAGCCATAGGGAGGTCTTCTGGAATGTTTGCTGGTAGCGCAAGTCTCGCAGGTGGCTACGTAGTCCTTTATGGTTTTAGCCATCCCAGGCCACCAGTAGTTTCTCTTGACTAGGTCAAGAGTCTTTGATACTCCGGGGTGACCCGCCAAGGGGCAGTCATGGAGTTGCTTAATCACCAAGAGTTGCAATGGGGGAGGTACGTAGATCTTGTCGTCGTAGAGGTATAAGCCCTCGGAATCCCGTCTGAGACCAGCGGGATGAGAGGATGTATCCTGAGAGATGCTTTGTAGGAGTAGTTGTTTGAAGCAAGTAGTTGACCCAATGAACCTGTTAGGAGGGAATGATGGAGAGAGGAGGGATGTCAGCGGTGTCATCTTCCTTTAATGCGGGATAAGGAGTCGGCCTTCTTATTCTGTGGACCTGGACGGTATGAGATGTGTCGAATCGATCGAAGAAGAGACTCCATCGAACCTGGCAGGCAGAAAGGGTTTTGCAGGCCTTCAAGTATTGCAGGTTGCGATGATCCGTGAGGATGGTGATGGGGTATAGGGAACCCTCCAATAGGTGCCTCCAGTTTGCCAAAGCATCCCTGATAGCGAGTAGTTCTTTCTCGCCAATGGGGTAATTTTTTTCTGCCGGTGTTAGAGTCCTGGAAAAAAAAGCAACCGGGTGCAATGGTTCAGATGGGGAAACTTGTTGGGAGAGTACTGCCCCTAAGGCGGAGTGGGAGGCGTCTACTTCTAGTACGAAGTGACAGTCCGGGTTAGGCAGTTGGAGGATCGGAGCCGAGGTGTATCTCTCCTTTAAGGCGTCAAAGGAAAGTTGGGCTTCCTTTGACCAGGCAAAGGGGATCTTTGTGCTTGTTAGACTCGTCAGTGGTTTCACGATCGCCGAGAAGTTCTTTATAAATTTTCGATAGTAGTTCGAAAACCCAAGGAATCTCTGTAGGGCCTTCCTGGAACGGGGGACCGGCCAGGTCCGGATGCAGTCCACCTTCGACTGGTCCATCAGGATCCCCTCAGGTGTGATCCTGTAGCCGAGGAAGGATATGGACGGTTGCCCAAAAACACACTTCTCCAGCTTGGCGTAGAGGGAATGGGCTCTGAGTCGAACTAAGACCCAGCGGACGTGTCTCCTGTGTTCCGCAGGGGTGTCAGAGTAAATCAGGATGTCATCGAAGTGCACAACGACACACACATCCAATAGATGACGAAAAATGGCATTGACAAAGTGTTGGAAAGTTGCGGGAGCGTTGCACAGCCCGAATGGCATGACCGTATACTCATAAAGACCATACCGAGTTCTGAATGCCGTTTTCCATTCATCCCCTGAGCTGATCCTGATCAGATTGTAGGCCTCTCTGAGATCTAGCTTTGTGTAAATTTTGGAGGTCTGTAGCCTTTCGATCAGCTCGTGGATGAGCGGTAAGGGATAGCGGTTTTTCACCGTGATGCTGTTGAGACCGCGGTAGTCTATTATGGGCCGTAGTGAGCCGTCCTTATTCTTGACGAAAAACATCCCAGCGCTGGCAGGGGATGTGGATGGCCTAATGAAACCCTTTTTCAGATTGTCATCAAGGTAGGTTTTAAGGTGTACCAATTCTGGCTGCGAGAGTGAGTAAATCCTTCCGGTAGGAATGGGACTGCCGGGGATTAAGTCTATAGGGCAGTCATAGGGTCGGTGTGGAGGCTGGGTTTCAGCCCTGCGTTTGATGAAGACGTCTGCAAAATCTAGGAGATGTGATGGGGAACCCCGCCTCAGATTCTGTCAGCAAGACAGGGGAGACGGGGTAGCAGGTCTCCTTGCAGTACTGGGACTGTAAGAGGAGCTTTTTCTCCGACCACAATATGGAGGGTTGGTGAAGCAGTGCCCAGGGAAGACCGAGCACAATCGGAAACAAGGGAGATGGGATGATATCGAATACCAGGTATTCTGTATGGCCATCACCACATGTCACCAACATAGGTTGTGTTTGGGAGGTCACTGGGCCTGCGGAGGAGGAGGAACCATCAATAAAGGTTACGGACAACGGGATATGCTTAATCACACGTGGTATTTTATTGGTTTCGACAATTTGTGAATTGATGAAATTGCCGCAAGCCCCCGTGTCCACCATGGCGTCAACGGTGATCCTCTCATGGTCCCACTGTAGGGTGAGAGGAATGAGAATATAGCGGTTAGAGAGGGTTTCATAATGGTTGACCTTACAAATGTGTGAAACGTTACCTTCCGCCTTCTTTTTGAGGAGTGGACAAGTGGCGACCGAGTGGTCGGGCCCTGAGCAGTACAGGCAAAGGTTGTGAGCTCTCCTACTCTCTTTTTCAGAGTAGGGGAGAGGCCCCCTAATCGCCCCTATTTCCATGGCCTCGTCCTTAGGGGGTGATCTGGATCTCCTAGTAGGTGCTGGATTGTAGGTGTAGGCACGTTCCGCCCTTCTTTCGCGGAGTCAACGGTCGATAGCCACGGATTGTTGGATGAGGTAATCTAAGGATGTGGGCAGTTCCATGCGAGCGATCTCGTCCTTCATCGCGTCGGATAGACCTAGACGGAACTGGTTCCGGAGTGCGATGTTGTTCCATTGGGTCTCCCTCTTGATGCAACACAGAGAATTAGGCAGAGTAGGTACTTGCACGGCACCCCTCTATAGAGGGCACCTGTAGGTACCTGCCTACTCTGCTGAACGGTAAATCCGGCCCTGTCCACAGATGTTGTTTGGCTACATGTACACACTATCTCAATATGTGCAGTCTCCTGTGAATTACTTGCTACAGTCTTCTGGCTACCTGGATGGTTTTCATGTATTAAAGCTTGACTATTTACATTCCTGCTGCATGCTGTTCAACTTGGCGTGTTTTCAGCCTGACTTGATTGACATCATACAGATATACATTTTTACATACAACTACATCTATAGAGATATTGGATTTGAACCATGTCCACATACTCATATAGCTGCCCGCTTTTGTACAGGGAGCAATTGATAATGTAATTATAGAGATAATAGTGCCAAGCTTTCTAAATGAATGACATTGGTGAATATTGCATTATTTAGTTTATAGTGGGGATTGATTACTCTAACAATATATAATATGAATGCCAGTTATATCAATTGTTAAGCCTGATATATACCTTCTAAAATGGTCTGACTATTTCTATATAAGTGATGTATATGATGGCATTAGTGCATATAATTTGCTGGTCTTGCCTATAGATATCATTTGGGGTATTTCTTTTTAATTGTTATAATTTTATATGGAAATTAAATATTTTTGTATCTAAAATTATGTTGTTAATGATCTCGTTGTTATATAATTCTACTTTTTGTTTCTTTGTAGCCTTTATCTAGTTTGACTTTCTGCAGGGGACAGCACCGGAGAGAAAGTGAGTATTGCAATTGCAGGCAAAATTGAATTTTTTATTTTAAAAAAAATCTGGGCTATTTATTAAAAATAATTAGAAACAAGAGTTCTGCTTTCAGTATTTACTGTTCTTGTTAGTTTTATGCACAATAAATAGAACGGCACTGCAGCATCCACTTCAACAAAACATGCATATATACAGTTGGTATAAATATTAATAAAGCCCACTGTATTTTAATCAGTAGATTTCATACAGATTTGGCTCATTCCAAGCACACTTGTTTTCACTTTAAATGAATGTGCAAATTTCACACTGCCTTCCGAGGCACTTTGGTCAGCTCTGCCCTTTACTATACCTAGAGACATATCGCATACAAAGCACAACAGCAATAAAAATATATTGAATGGGATTACTGTAGTCTATTTAATATATTTTTATTGGTGCTGTGTTTTCAATTTATAATATTTATAGTGACTAGCAAAAGTGTGTACATGTCAGTACAGGCAAGGTTGGGTTATTACAACAATGTTACTTTACCGCACTTGCTCTTTGAACAGAGTTGCATGCCTGTTCCTCCTATCTACATAAAGAAATACATGTTAAAAAAGAGGGCTCTATTGTTCATAAAGATAGTATTTTTTTGTTATGCTGAATAAATGATAATATTTTGCAAATTACATGGACAGCCAAATTAATTGTGAAATAGGCCATCAATTCTAAAATAATAACATAATATACCCTCATTTTGTTTTTTGCTAGATAGACATGTGCACATTTGTCAGGAAGCAGGGGGTGTTACCTCTACTCGGGGACTATGGGCTTGGCGCAGGGCACGTGTTCCTCTTCAGCTCGGTAGAACACCTGGTGCCCAAGGTGCGGGTGCGCATGCGCGGTTCACGCGGCGTGTGCGCATGCGCAGTACGCAGGCTGCGTGTGCATCCCCGGGAGCATAGCGTTCCTGCATCATCTGGCTTATTGCTGAGTTATTCCACCTTATAGTGAACACCTAGCCACCCTGCTGATCCTCCTATTGCCTGTTGCCCCTTTGTATCCTTCCCGATTACTGACCCTTGGACTGTCTTCCGCCTTTGAACCTTCGCTGCCTGCCTCGACCCGGATTGGACATTGACTACCCCTCTTAAGTTATCCCTAAACTTGTACCGCGTTTCTGGACTGTCAGCTGCTTACTGACAGTGGGTTCCTCATCTCACTACTAGCTCCCTTGGACGTCTGACAACAGTCAAAAATTTTGTTAGCAACTAATTTTATTTAGCTGCTAACGGAATTCTCTGTTTACAGCTTGCTGCGGCCGACGGCTAGATTCCTCAGCTGGCAGGTGAATGTAAGGAGCGGGCAGTGGGCATGCACAATAGCCAGCCTGCTATTGGCTATGGCAATTTGAAATAGCCAAGAGCAGAATCTAGCCGGCAGATGAATGGGGTGGGGAAGGGGGCTGTTGCTTGAGAGTTAATGGTAACTAACTCTTAAGCAACCAGAAACAGTTATCCGGCATCCACCAATCCCCATGGGTACCGGATAACTGGGAGTTTACTGTACAAGAAAAATATGTTTGCATGTTTGCATGTTTGCATGTTCTCCCTGTGCTTAGGAAAACAACTTTTGAAATGACATCAGCTTTTGTTTACATCAGAACTGCTTTTTCTTCCCATTTAAAAAAAACTGGAATGCTGAAACAGATTGATGTAACTCAGAAGGACATCAAATGCAAGTCCAAAGCACACGTGAATGATCGCAGAATGCATATGAAAGCATTGCTGCATTTTTCCATTTCCCGTGCAAGCATTCAACATGGTAATGCCATAAAAGCATACTGTCATTCAGCTCCATGGCATATCTAACAGGATGCCAAGTAATGTCAAATATTTTATGGACAAGAATGGGCATTCTTAGTATAATAAATGTGTTATGTATGTATAAATGTATTCATTTTGTAAACATATAAAAATAACACACAGTAATCCACATAAAAGATAAGCTAAAAGAGGAAATACAGAAAACAATTGTTCATACATAGCAATACACAAGTAAATATTGCACAGTACAAATACGTGACCATACTGTATTTGGAAATACAAAGTAATAGATCATGATTAGCCAGTAGAGATCCCAATCAACAAAGTGTCATGTGCGGATGCAAATGGTAAAAGTAAAGTGGGTTCCCAGTGTGGTATTTTATTCCAAAAGGGAAAGAGCAAGGGGTGCAATGCCCAGTTATGAGACATAACTTCACCCCGTAGAGCATTTTTATTTACATTGTTGCACGTGTTATTGGAAGCGAATTCTAATGCCCACTTCACACCTTTGCAATTTAACGTGTGCGTTGGAATCAGTGGCGGAACTACCGCTGGTACAGCCGATGCCCAGTTTTTCGGCGCTGGAATAGGTGAAGCATTCCAACGCTTTCTCCGCTGTTCCAGGGCAGGTCAGCATCACAAATCGCATGTGCAGGAGAACCGATCTGCCCTGAAACAGCTGATCGGTCCTGTAATGTCACTTCTATCCGACTTTGTGAGTGGGGTGGAATGTGAGATCGCAGTCACAGAGTCGGATAGAAGTGACATTTCAGGACCGATCAGCTGTTTCAGGGCAGATCGGTTCTCCTGCACATACGATTTGCGATGCCGATCTGCCCTGGAACAGCTGTGAAAAGCGCTGGAATGCTTCACCTGTTGGTGGTCACACATTCCACCGCCGAAAAACTGGGCAGGATTACGTTAAAATGTGTGACCATGTCACCGGTCACACATTCTAAACGGTCACAACCTTTGATAGAACACCGCCATCAGGGGGGTATGGCCGGTACCCATGTGAGGGGTCTGGGGGGGCCTCTTACGTGGGTATCAACTGTACCGGGGCGGCATGGCAGAGGTGACGGGAGGGGGTGGAGGAGGCCGGGCCCCAGCAGCAGCAGGTAAGACGAGTTGGGAGGAGGTACAGGGAAAGGGATCCCGACGACCAGACCAGCCCAGCTGGGACCCTGCAGAGCCCACCATAGAGAGTCTAAGGTGGGCTATGCAGGATCTATGGTGTGCTCTGCAGGGTCAGGGTAAGTCCAGCACGCTACTGCAACATTAGAGACCGCTGGGGGGGGGGGCTTGGGCCAGTGTGATCCGCTCCCACGCCCCCCCCTGGTCTTTGGAGGGGGGCCCAAGATAAAATCTTGCACCAGGGCCCTTTGGTTATTAGGTCCACCACGGGTTGAATGCATGTCAACACATACTTTCAGGTGTGTTAGGTAATATCTGTGCTTTGTAAATGTGTGGTGGCCTAAAAAGTGCAGGTTTATTTTTTTAGTGCATTGACACACAAAGTTTGCTCTTGTGATTGCAATAGCAGTTCAAGAAAGCACATGTAACATGCATTTTGACATATTTCCAGTGCATTGTAACCAGCTCATCCCATAGCAACTGTATTAACATTTCATTGGTTGACAGAACCTAATGCCTAATAATTTGCTTCTCTATTACATTGTTTATGAACCCACTAATGTTTTTGGCTATGCTTCTATAAGTAAAGAAACAGAAAAGGAATCCTATTAACTAATATGAAATGACTTCCTATCATTCACTGGTCATTAGGCCTAATGCATGAAGTGAAAAGCGCATTGTCTTCCTAACAGATCTTTATCACTGTCTAGAACTTAGCAGAAAGACACTTGCATTATTGTACTTTTTCTAAAACCCAGTTTAGCCAGTTTCTCCCAACACAGTACTTCCTACTACTGCATTTCCCCCTATCATTTTAGGACAATGTCTCTTCTAATACCTCTTTTTTTTTGTACCATTGTGGAAAAATGCCAGCACGCTGGAGACTGTGCATTCCCTAAAAATACTTTATTTATCTATCGATTTAGGATAAAATCAAGGTTTCATGTTAAATGTTGGTGTACATGGAGGTACGTGGTGTATGTGTTGGAAATGCCAGATGCCAGTGAAAACCAAGGTCCAGCGCTAAGCCCAGGAAGTAAAATCAGATCAGTTTCAGTAATACTTACTTATTCTTACTAGAGAGCACTACATGGTGCTAATTTATAAGTCTTCTGCCCAGCATATAGCTGGGTGAATGCCATTCCCACGGCGCTACCACCACTACATAGCGCTGATGAGCCTAGGAATTTCCTAAGATCTTCGGCTCCATCTAGTGGCATTTTTTTTTCTGCTGGTGGGTAGTGTGGGAGGGTTGTTCTTGCAGTATCCACATCACTTTATGGACAGTAGCTTAGTGGTTAGCACTTCTGGCTTGCAACATGGGGGTCATTGGTTTAAATCCCAGGGAGGGCACTGTCTGCTTGGATTATGTATGTTTTCCCTGTGGTTGTGTGGGTACTCTGGATTCCTCCCACACACCAAAGATATACTGGTGGGTTATTTGGCTACTGTCTAAAACTTGCCCTGGTGTACAGTATGTATGTAGGGACCTTAGATTGTAAGGTCAGGGAATAATGTGAATGTACCGTATGTAAAAGAGATGGACTAGGATGCTGTTAATTGACCCATGTGTTTATCATAGTGTGGGTAATGTGTCCATGATAATGGATCCCAATGTGACAGAAGACAAGTCCAGTTGGTGGGCCTAGACTGCAGCAGTGGATTACCAAAAGACATGCCACAGAAAGTCACTTGACAGTGGACTCCGCTAAGTAAAAAGTGACTTTAGAGGGAATGGGTAGGAGGGGTTGGAGTGGGATAGATTTTGAGTTGTTTTTGTTTGTTTTGTTGCCCAAAGAGTAGCTTTAAACCTTGTTTGTGTACCGCTCACCCCTGAAGGAGCCGCTGAATAACCAGTGTGGGGGTATAGCTCGAATGGGGGATCACCTTCCCTGGGAAAAACAGTCCAGGCAGCAAAGTTCTTTTTCTCTCTGAACACATCCAACATGTAGCTCTCTCAGAAGGCTGTCTGAGTCCCAGGCCAGAGCAAAACCATGTCTCAGCCTTCCCCTTTTATCTCACCTGGACAAGCATTCATCAAGCAATCAACTATCCAGGTGAGACCCAAAGCCCGAGCTGGACTATCCGGACCCAAAGTCAAAGCGAAACCCTGGTCAGGGTTCCGCTATTCATGCACATAGGATAGAAAGCGAGGGGAAACATACCGCCCCTCAATGATGTCCCCTCTCCTTATGTCACACCAGGTATTTCTATACCCCTATACCAATGTACCGCCCAAATCGTGGATCCACAGCACACCAACACACCTTTGAACAGTTTTATAGCAGATTTAATGATAACACAATATATGCAGGCAACTAAGGCAATAGTAAACCCAACAATCACATGAAAGAATATTTAACAGCAGGCTAAGGCACTCTGCAACTCAGTAGCTGCAGCTATCTGCTGCCAGCAGTGATGTGCAAGAGGCTAATTGTCCCAAACCGTTCCCCTTGAATGGGGTGTATATGCCTTTAAGGTCTCCCTTTAACAATGTCCGACCCTCCCTAGACTACTGGCCAGTAGTAGCGTTCTAGGCTAGCCGGCGTTGGGGCCCTTACTGTAATGCAGATATGAAAACAAGTTGTCACTGTGGCCAAAGGCCCCTCACCACTTCCAATGTCACTTTGGAAAAAGGAGGATGGTTGTTTGCAGAAGGTGGACATCCCTTTTTCGTGAAATCGACATCGGTGAAATGGACGCAGTCATCTAGGGCTTTCTGCAGGTTGTCTCAGCTCGTCTAGGGTACTGGGCAACGATCTCCGTCCGCTCCGATCAGCTCCACTCACTCAGCTGGACAGGCTTGATTACTCCGGTGCCTGGATCGGCCGTGCGACCAGGCCGTGATATGCCCGCCACTGCCTCGTCACTAGGCCTCAGTTCAGGCGCTCAAACACAGTCTCTCTGGTCCAGCAGATGAACCTCAGTCTTTCAGAGTACTGCTGTACAGATTATGTGTGTCCTAATCTGTCAATAGCAACCACACAGCTCTGTTACATGCAGTCTTAATTCACACAGTGCCACACACAGGACTGTCCTCTCCAGATCCCCCAGTCAGACTGGGCATGCTCAATAGCTTCAGTTCATACCCCTCCTCCTTCCTCTCGCACAGCATCCTGGGATGTGTAGCTCCAAAGAGCTCTATTAGCAAAGTTCCAGAGTCAGCTCTGCACTTCAATCCCCATAAGTCTCCGCCTCCAGGACACACAGAGGCCATTAACTGTTCGCAGTCAGGAACATGACTCACTGTAATAGCATAAATATATGTCTATAGGGGCTACATTTGCATACTCACCTCTCCTGTGTCGGGATCCACTGTTGTAAATACTAACTCTGTGCCATAAGGGACCAGTGGAGAAGTCCCGTTCTAGGCACTACACTTAATGCGGCTTGATTTACTACTACACTGCTTCCCAGCCCAAATAAAAAACTCCTCAGCGAAAGGTAAGGGAAACACAGTCTGTCATTATGTGAGTTTACTGGTGATCTGTCTTTGTACTGTTGAAGCTAACTCTCTTTAATGAGCCAATGAGTATAGTGCATTACCTGCAGCACCCACCCTCAGCAATTATCTCTCATTTTTCACCGCTCTACACTGAAGAAAGGTGAAATCTAGTTGGCAGTTATGGCTTTCTGCTTTGTACTATCTCATCAAATAAGCTTTGCAGACTGTAATTAAACCACACAGAATGAAAAGGTTGTAAAGCTTTTTAAATTATCTTCACGGTCTTGTGTATTGAAAAGTATATAAATGTAACATTTCCAAAGTGGATGCAGATAAAAAGAGTTTAGTCGTGGTAGTCAATGATTCCTGTGAAAGCTCACAAGCTTGTGTGTTGGTGTGCCACTTAGAATCTATGGCGATGCAGCACAGAGCACCTAGCGTGCGGCACAGTGCACTATGCGATAGCATGCACTAAATGCATAAATTCCATGTGTTCAGTGCAATGCTATAGTGTGACTAGTTACTAAGGGGCCATTTAGATCTATGAATGTGTGTAGAAGTGCACTGCTGTGCATCAATGTGCCTTTGTACATTGAAATGCTTTACTGATGTGTAGTGACATATGTTTACAATGTATTTTTTAAATTTGGGATTTGGAGTGGATAGAGTTAACAGCTATTGACCAAGGCTTGTTAAAGTGGACCTTTACCCCCTTTCACATTAGTATGCATGCTGATATGAAATCTTCTTACATTCATGGGATTGCAGGCGGTACATAAACACATTTCAAAGCATCCATAAAATAAAACACAGCGAAACATCATTTGGCTTAAAATTTTTTTACCACTGCACTTTTATTGGTTTAAATAAATCAGCTTTATTTAAGCAACCCAACCATCAATAAATAATCAATCAACCGAAGAAATTGCTTAGGCACTACGACTCAAGCAATACCAGTAATAACTGTACACCGAATTAAGTCCCCCCCCCCCCCCCCC
>NW_017306487.1:153972-208428 GCF_000935625.1 Nanorana parkeri
ACCTTTGCCAAATTGAGGCGTCCTTTTATAGGGGGTTGAGGAGCCTCCCAGAAACTTCTGGAAATTTCTGTGATTTTCCTGCCAAAACAGGAGAGTAATATTTAAAGGGGCCGTGCCCTTAAAGCGGCAACCTGAAAAACAAGAGACAGAGAGTGTGGGGAGAAAAGGGGGGAGGGGACAACTGCATTTCCATGTAAGTGGGCACAAATTGTCACCCACTTGTCCATTAGTTAAGCAAGCATATTTTTCTTTTACTTAAAATTATTGTTTTCCCACTTCCTGGTCCCCTTGGTCATTAGTCATGTAATGTGCCCAAGAGTTGCATTCTGGGAAAGTTAGATCAGCAGGGCATTGCTGGGAAATCTCATCTGTAATCTCACAAGATCTCAGGGAAAGGCATTATCCTCCCCTGAAATGATGTACATGGTCACATGTCCTAGTCTCATGTGCCATAGGAAGTAAAGGGAGATTCATTAATCTGCCCCTAGTGAAAATGGCCACTGTGAGAAGAATGGGAAGGAAAAGAATAATAAGGTATGCAAAAAATGAAAATCCTGCAGATATCTATAAGTATGTGTTTGTAGATTGCCATTAGTAAATATTTCTAAAGGTGTATTGTCTACAGGTTGTCATTTCAAAGATATGGGTAAAGTTCCTTTTTATACCCATTGCCAGTCCTTCAAAAAGCATGTTATAAGCATTTTAACCAGTTGACATCCGACACCCGGTACCGGGTGTGTGCATTGGTCGGGTCTTTTCTGCCCGTGCGTGCCCGCTAGGGGGCGCGCGCGCGAGCAGAAAAAAATTGCCGTCTGGACGGCACCGCAGATGCTGCAGTGCCGTCCGTCCGTTTTTTTACTACGGGCGGACGGCAAGAGGTTAATGTGTTGCTATTAATTTTTATTGGCCTCCCAACACACTTAAGCACTGAAAAAAATTACCATGTTTATCGAAACACACTGCACTGCGGTGCAAAGATAGGAACAGCCACTACATTTTATTATGCGGAATCTGGACACATGAGGTTTAGCATGTGCGTTAAAAGGCAACAGTGTAAATGGGCCCTTACAGATTGAGCAATACATTGAATTGTATACATTATACTAGACATGTGCGATTCGTTTCGTTCCGAATCGAAATTCAGACGAATTTTCGGAAATTCGGACATTCGGATGTATCCGAATTCCGAATTACAGATATAACGAATGCAAACGAATCCGAATTTCCGTTTCCGAAATTCGTTAGCGGTAGTTCGTTCGAACGTTCGTTTCGTTTTCGTTCCTTATTCGTTTCGTTCATTGAAGAAAAACATTTTCCCCCCTCAAATGTCACTTTGCTGCAAACGAACGAACGAATGAACGAAATGAATAAGAAACGAAAACGAAACGAACGTTCGAACGAACTACCGCTAACGAATTTCGTCCGAATCCGAATTCTGAACCCGAATTGACTTTCACACCCGAATCCCGAAAAACGAAATAACACAAATCCGAATTTAAAATGAAACTAAACAAATTTCTTGGCAGTGCACATGTCTACATTATACATAATGCACTGTGCCATCATCAATGCCATTAATGCTATTGTCATTAAAGTTAGGCCTCATTCACACTTGTGAATGGGGCTGGATTGCGGAGTCTCACAAATTTCTCAGTGAGACTCATGCAATCAGCTGCAGTCGGGAGGCACTGTACAGTACAGTACAATGACAGCTGCCACTGCCTGCAGCTGTTTGCTGGCCGTTTGCATGTAATCGCATATTCCGTGATGACCTGCAGATGACTGCACCTGGACGCAGACTGCTTCCTTACAAGTATGATGGCCCACAGGTAATAGCAGCGGGCGGTGGCAGCTGTCATTGTACTATACAGTGCCTCCTGTAATGGCGGGCCGATGACCATTTTCCAGGGATCTCCACTAACAACAATGATGCATTTATGAAATTACAATATTAACATGTATATAAGCTCAATTGAATTATTGTTTGAAACAATGATATACTACATGGACAATCAGATATACATAAAGAATATACATTATATTAAGCTAAGTAATAGCACACAATAGGGTTCATTATATCCAATCACTTATTTTACATCTTGGGTATTTGTTGAACATTCATTTCATATTATGAACTAACTACACAAGAATGGAGACATTAAAAATAACATTGACTCATCTCACAACGACACAGTCACATTTGGTTTTGGGATGGCCCTTAGGGGCCATCATTAATGGGCATTAGGGGTCAAGGGTCGCCTCAGATCCCAGGGGGATTGTTTCTATGGTATTTTTATTGGTATTTAGGTAATCAATAATATCGGGGTCACTATGGGTATAATCCCATCGCATCACTAGTCATATGAGGAAGGAGTGGGAGATGTAGGATTCACACTATTCTACCCCATTCATCCTACATCACTGATTCCAAGGAGCACCCAGATGTCCTATGTTTACACAACAACCTAGCAAATTGTTTATACAGCACTTAATTACACGTTTACTATTATTAGCACTTTAGTACACCACGACACTAATTATTAAAAATTCAAACATTCTACCTGATGATAGGACCCTGTTGTTGTTAAGCATTATTTTACCATTATACACTGTATGTTCAATTACTATTGTTTTACAATTGATGTATGTATTATGGCCAAACAAGATACTTTGTTATGGGGCTTGAGTTCGCGCATGGGGGATACTATCCCTCCCATCCAGGATTGTAATGGCGGGCCGATCCCCTTTATACAACATTGGGGAGGGTCTGCACCTCAGCATTCCCTCATCTCTGATCGATACCGACCGAGCTCTGAGGTTATGCTGATGCCGTTATCCCGGTACTGACATTTCGGTTGCCACGCTGATGGGCGTGAGATGGGACGGCGTGATAACTTTGGCGCCGCTCCATTGGACTGACGGCCCTTGGGGGGGTGTGGCACTCCGAGGCACTCCCATCCCTCGGAGGCGCTCTTATTAGGGCGCAGGTGTGGACCGAGAGCCCGCCCTGGCCGCAGACATTACACGCCGACTGATCGAGGCGGCGGGTGTGTCTGCGGGGAATAACAGCTAGAGCAAGGGAGACTCGGGACAGGGAGAATGGTAGAGGTTGGTCCTGGACACTTGAGGAGCTTGAAAAAGTCACAAGGTACCCTAATCACGTCATGGGATATATTCAGTGCTTCCCATGTACTACCATGTCTGGTCACTTTCCCTTAAGTTGATTTTCTGAATGGAGTAACCAGTTCTAAACTTTAATAAGGATGATCCTTGACAATTTGTATATACTATTTTACTATACTTCAATGAAGGGTTGCAAGTGACAGAGATGGTATCTGGATGAGATACATTGATGGATGTGGTTGCTGTTTATGGATACAATTGTACCTATTGTGAAGGCCAATTGCATCAAACTTAGTTTGGATACATTATATCACTGATTCAGTAAGGCTCAGAGAAGCCGTTCCAGTGTATCCTATAGATCTTTAGGTGGCTTTGCAATGCTAGGTGCAATACATTGTAATTATTGAAGTTATATATAGACCTGGTATATATAGACCTGGACCTGGTTTATAATTCAATCTTATAGGTCGCACAAGGACAGGTAGAGATGCCTCCTCTTCCATACATCCCCTGAGTTATCCCTTTTCTCTTCTCCTGGCGGAGTGGAGGGACTCCCCTAGACGCGAATCTGCTGTCCCCAGCAATTTTTATACATGGTATTTATGTATCTATCTCATTCATTGATTTATGTCAGCTAATGTTATGTATGGCAAAATTGCTATTTTTAACTATTTGAATGCTTATTACAATAGTTATATGGATTTTACAGGCCACCTCTATAAACTTCTTGAAAAAGCTACGGCGAAACGCGTCGAAGAATGAAAACGTACAGATTTTTGATTGGAACATTTAAAAACATTTGAAATTATATATCATGAATATGTGGACTGATCTTAAAAATTATATATTGACTGATCAAATTTACTATGAATTTACAATGAAAATAAGAGTGTTAATTATTGCTATTTTGCACAATATCAATCTGTACGGATTCCTAGAGGTGAAATGCTGTTTATAGGTTGAATGGTCCTGTTTTTAGATGTGTGGTATGTCGTGTATTTGCTATCTTTTGTCAATCATGGAATTATGTTATTAAATATGAATTTTACTATACAGGAATGAGTTATGTGACATTATGTCTAACCGCATTGTTCATGAGTCACATATAAAGCCCCGTCTTTCTCTTCTCTTTTTGTACGCCTCCTGGCTGCAGCTGATCACATGCGTCTCGTGGAGGAATTCATGATACTTGGCAATCCAGACCCATTTACAAATGTGGATGGGGCCTTACTGTAGATACAAGTAGAATTTTTAACCTTTTTTTTTTTTTTTGTGGTTGCTATATGAATCACCTTATAGATGTTGTAAGAAATGCAAAATAAGACAGAAAAAGTACAACAGCAGCATGAAATGCATACAAAATATTCATACTCAACAGCATTCCCAGCGGGCGTATGCTAATGGAATGTTAAGTCATATAGAAAATTCATATAAAAGAAAAGCTTGCCCCTATGAATTTATTATTCTTCTGCTATACTTGCATCTGCTGTGGTTTAGTATTCATTGTTACAACATATCTACAACCTACCTGAATGAATAATCAGTGCACTATAAACTGGCACCTCAATGAACCTGTAAAACTGTTTTATTTTCTTTAATAAAATGAGCACACTCCTTGCTTGGTAATATCAAAAACAACATGAATTGTTTATATGATGCAATGCTACGGCAACTGTTTGCTGGGTTAGTTGTGTTTTCTGATTTGCAACACTTTTTCCAACTCTGTAACCGCAATAAGGTGTTATATCTATAATGGTACAAATGTACAAGACATCATCCTGTGTATGTGAAGCAAATCTCCACCCGAAAGTTATTATTTTTCGCTTCATGTCTTCATGACAACATTGTTACCTAAACAAATTTTATTAAGTTTTTAAAGTTACAAAGGTAACAGTAGAAAAAGTGCTTCCATTCAGCAAACTTAGGAACCAAGAACAAAAGCATAGTGCAATACAGTGTAAAAACAAAACAAGACTCCAAAGACATGCTGGAAGGTTAATTGGCTCCTGTCTAAATTGGCCCAGTGGCCATTCCCGCCACTATAGCCAAGGAACAATTTCCTATGCTCCTCAGCCCCATCTGGTGGCGGGAATGTCGTGCAAACAGCATTCACCCAGCTATACACTGGGCAGAATATTTATACATCAACCCCTAAATGTTCTCCTTTACCACTGATTTATTTATTTTTTCTTTATCAGATCAAGGTCAAGGTATTACTGAACATATTTAGTGTTTATTGTTTAAAGCATAATGTGGATATTCTATAACTCCACATGGTTTAATATGCTAAAACCTCATCTTCAGTAGTGATGAGCCAAACACTGCCATTTGGTTCGAATTCGAACTTTAGAATATGTGAAAAGTTCCAAATTCGAACTCGAACTCAGTACAAGTCTATGGGGCTAGAACGTTGAGAATCGATTGACCCAATTCTGAAGGCTTATATGCGAGTTAAAGGCCATAAAAAGGGTATGGGGATCTGGGTACTGCCCTGAGGGACATGTATCAATGAAAAAAACACTTTTAAAAAATACAATTTTTATAGGAGCAGTGATTTTAAAACCATTTAAAGTGAAACAAACAAAAAAATAACAATGTCTTTAAATATTGTGCCTGAGGGGTCCCCTTAAACTGTCTGTAAAGTGGCACATCTGTACAATGTATAGAACCTGCTGCAGCAATAATGACATTTAAATAGGAAAAAAAAAGTGTACGATTTCCCCTCCCAAACAATACCAGAATCTTTAGGTCTGGTAGCAATGTTAGGAGGGACCCCTTTTAAAAAAAGGTCTGGTAGGAATTTTAAGAGGGACCCCATGTAAAAAAAAAGTGCACGAGGAAAAAAAACCCCCCCCCCCCCCATGTGAATGAGTAAGGGGTATTTGTTACCCCTACCCATTCACTAAATGGTTAAATTAAATTGTAAAAAAAAAGAGGCCAGACTTTTGAAAAAATGATTTATTTGAAAACAAAACAAAAAGACACGTTTTTGACAAGTCTTTTATTTTAAAAATCAAACAAACAAAAAAAATGGATTCACCGACGTAATCCAGCGTCAATCACGATGTCCAGCGTTGTCCACAATGACGACAACTTGACGAAATAAAAAATAAAACAATAAAAACTAAATAGAAATTTTAAAAAAATTTAAACCACGAACGCCATCCCATCCACTCGCGACGAACACCCGCCGCAGAATGGCATTTTGACAGATGCCGGCAACATATAAACAATTGGGTGGAGCTAGCAGTGACAGCTAGCTCCACCCAACTGTTTACAGTTATACAGCATCTGACAGATAAGCTATGATTGGGCAAAGTGATCACGACTTTGCCCAATCATGGTTTTTACAGAGTACTGGGCCCTGATTGGGCAAAGTCTTGCACCTGACCTGGGGTCAGGTGCAAGGCTTTAGCCAATCAGGGCTCACGGGGCACAGGGTCTTGCGGGGTGCTCGGTGGGCGAACAGCCCGCCGAACGCACTGACAGTCCGTGTGTTCGCCGAAGACACGAACTGCCGATGTTCGAGTCGAACGCCAAGCCCATGCCTAATCTTCAGCACTCTTCACTTTCCATAAATCCTGCAGTTGTCCATGAGTCTTCTCCGATTACAGATACCATTTTTGTTTTAGTTACTCTATATAGAACTCATTCTACCACTATGCTTGTTCATTACAAGCATAGTGGTAAGAAGACTAATAATTAATGTGATAAAAACAAATGCAGGACCAATTTAACAATAGGCACAAATAATTGTTAACAGTCTGTACCTGATGTGCTTTAGTAGTGGGTTCGGACAATTGAACATTTTCCATCATCCTGTATGTAATAACAAAATGTCTTTAAATGGATTGTATGGCCATTCTTCCTATCTTGTTGAATTATAGATTGGCTGCGAAAAGACAGAGAGTAGTAGTACAAAGTCCGATGAATTATTCATTAAGACTAACTCCAAAGGCTTTAAATTCATTCTTCATATCTATAAAGTAACAAAGTTGCATGTTTCAAAGATTTAAGAATACGGAAAGAAAGAGGAAACTTTTGCTGCATAAAAAGTGATTATTCCAAATAGTATGCACCGTGAAAATGCTGCAGTAGACATTGCAAACTGTCCTTGATCATCAGTTATAAAAATCCAATTCAGCAGAGGAAAGGCAGAGGGAAAACAAGCAATAAACAGCTAGCCTTGGAGAGTGCTGAATATGGTATATGCCTAGACAATTCTTCTTTTGGATGTCTATTGTTAATGAATAACAGGTGCATTGTATATCTAAATGCATGAAGATCCCTGCAACAATAACCGCCATACGTAAAGCCCAATTCCAGCCAACTAATTGTTTTAGTTTTGTGAAAGGTAGGGAAGAGTTAAAAACTCTATCAGATTATTTGCTGCTGTGTCCCCATCAGAAAGCTTTACCCTCACTTTTTGCTAATTTCAAGGGGTTCTAAAGTTCCAGCATATACTATCCTGTTATAACATCAGCATCGTAATAGGAATACATAGTTGTTTTTGATGGTGCAATCAAAGCCTACTTGAAAAATTCCCTTTTATGTAGTGAGTACTGCCTTCTGTCTGCCCATCACTTTCAACAACTTCCTGGATTCTAGTGTGCTCTGCATCTCATTCCCTGCTGCTTGATGTGATGAAACGACTACATAGTCGATAATGCATTGCTTCCAGAAAGCAATGATAATGTTATATGTTCAGTGTTGAGATGTAGTTCAGACAGCAGGCTTAGTTAGAGTGCTGACACAAGGAAGTGCATTGAGGAAGTACATCGTATAATCTTCAATAAGTTTACTCTCGATCGATATGGTTTTAAGACATGTGCATTCGGCTTCGGACGAACTTGCTAAATCACGAAATGCCATTGATTCAGCAGTTCGTCCGAATCCGAAATAACAGATTATTATGACGGCACGCATGAGCAGAACATGGCGTGGGTAATATTTCCATTGTAAGTTTTCGGATACAGAGGTTCGTTGCCTCTGAATCCAAAACAGCATAATTATTTGTTTCATCTAACAAAATGAACGAAAAGGTTTTTCCGTTTTCATTCGTTTCATCCAAAACAAATGTTTGTGTTGTGCACAAGTCTAAGCCCTCATTCACACGAGAAACGGCCGGCCCGTACAGATCCATGCTGCGTGTATGACCGAATCGGGCCGATCCCGGGAAGGACAGGTGCTGCGTGTGATTACATGCAGCAATAAGTACTATCCTTATCGCACTCCTTACCGATATGTCCCTTGTAGTGGGGGGTGCTCGCAGTGATTGCGGATGGCACCGCGAATGTCAGCAATTGCAGAAATTTCACCAGCACACCAATCCTTTTAAGATAGCAAAAGCTTCATTTATTTTTTTGTCATATGACCAAACAAATAAATTAAGCTTTTGCTATCTTAAAAGGATTGGTGTGCTGGTGACATTTCTACAATTGATTACATGCAGCAGCCTGTTCTTCTCTATGGGAGTACGCGGCCATACGCCGCCCTACGCTCACCCGTCCTGCACGTCCGTTCAGGTGCGGGTGTCCGTACTCGTACGCTGACAAGATGGATCCTGTCTGCGTCCAAACAGGGACACCTGCACCCGTACGGACGTGCAGGTTGGGTGGGCGTAGGGTGGCGTTCGGCCGCGTACTCCCATAGAGAAGAACAGGCTGCTGCATGTAATCACACGCAGCACCTGTCCTTCCCGGGAGCAGCCCGATACGGCCATGCACGCGGCATGGATCTGTACGGCTCGGACGTTTCTCATGTGAATGAGGGCTAATAGTTATTAGCAGTGAGATAGAACTTATGGAGATTATGGAGAACAATCTATATGTAATTCAATACATATTTATTTTTAGTTTTTGAGCATAGACACCCTTAAATAGATAGCTTTAATAGCTTTTTTTTTTGCAGTCTGTTTTACCACACTTGTCCTTGTAACGTGTCCACGTTACGGGAGTCAGACAAAAAAGAAAAGGAGTGCGAGGTAAGACAGAGGGTCAAACGCTTTCCCACTTTATCCAAAAAAAAGATGCTTTGGCTGCTGAGTTGTGCTTTAATATTGGTACTGAAAACAATCTTATACCCGGAGCTAGGCTTTAATATTGATACTGAAAACAATCTCCTACCCGGAGTCGGGCTTTAATAGTGGTACTGAAAATGTTCTCCTACCTGGAGCTGGGCTTTAATAGTGGTACTGAAAATGTTCTCCTACCCGGAGCTGGGCTTTAATAGTGGTACTGAAAACAATCTCCTACCCGGAGCTGGGCTTTAATATTGGTACTAAAAACAATCTCCTACCCGGAGCTGGGCTTTAATATTGGTACTAAAAACAATCTCCTACCCGGAGCTGGGCTTTAATATTGGTACTAAAAACAATCTCCTACCCGGAGCTGGGCTTTAATATTGGTACTGAAAATAATCTCCTACCCGGAGCTGGGCTTTAAAAGTGGTACTGAATACGTTCTGCTACCCAGAGGTCGGCTTTAATAGTGGTACTGAAAATGTTTTTCTACCCGGAGCTGCTCTTTAATCGTGGTAGTGAAAATGTTCTTCTACCCGGAGCTGGGCTTTAATAGTGGTACTGAAAATGTTTTTCAACCAGGAGCTGCGCTTTAATCGTGTTAGTGAAAATGTTCTTCTACTCGGAGCTGGGCTTTAATAGTGGTACTGAATACGTTCTACTACCCGGAGCTGGGCTTTAGTAGTGGTACTGAATACGTTCTCGTACCCGGAGCTGGGCTTTAATAGTGGTACTGAATGCGTTCTCGTACCCGGAGCTGGGCTTTAATAGTGGTACTGAATGCGTTCTCGTACCCGGAGCTGGGCTATAATAGTGGTACTGAAAATGTTCTCCTACCCAGAGCTGGGCTTTCATAGTGGTACTGAATACGTTCTCCCACCCGGGGGTGGCCTTTAAGGGTTTACATACTTTCTCTTTACCTATTTGTGCAGTACTTCAATTAAGACAACACAGCACAGAAGATTAGCCTTACTCTTCTTATCCTAATGAACATCTAGCAATGACTCCAATAATATGGATTCTCTGAGAGCTGTTAGAGTCTAACTGATTAAAACCTTTCTAGCTTTTTTAACAAGGTTACATACAGTCTGATGTACAGCAACACACTCACCACGTGCTTTGTTCCGTCACTGACCTGTTTTCAGAGCAGCATATCATCATGAGTTGTGACTTGGCTATCTGACATATACAATAGATGGGTGTGCCATTTGCAGTAATCATGACAGCTCAGTATATGAGATCTTTTCATGATAAAAATGACAAAACCAGAATTATCAATATAGATGAAAAGTATTTTCAGACAAATGCTACATTACCAATGCAGAATAAACAATTAGAAGGTGAATGATAATTGCCCTTTTATAAGCCTAAGATGCTGTTTAACCAGAGTTTTGCCCACTAATATCACATACTGAAATGCATAGCAAGCGTTTGAATGATGCAGGTTCAGCCTCTGCAGGCTTCCTTTAGCAGATGGTCAGCAAGGCTTAGACTTTAATTAGCATAAATATGGATCAGGAAGTACAAAGTTGAAAAACCACATATGAACCACTTACCGTACCAAAGGATTTGTAATTTATGTATTTTGGTGATATTGGCATATGCCAGGCAGTATAGCCAATTCCTTATCCTCCACTGTGATAGTGCAGATTGATTAAGAACACACCAACAGCATGCAGATCAGGCAATGGAAAAGCAGCAGCTCAGTCATCAATCTGCTCTTTCCTCCTGTCAGCATATTCACATTCAGCACAAGTGAGGACTGATATTGGGACAAGTTTAGGTATTGTAATGAAGACCAGTCACTGTTGCTGTCTCTCCTTGTGCAGAGTTACTGGTCTTGTCTCAGCCCCCTCCTGTAGTATTCTGCAGGCAGCCTGTAGTGGGTGGACCTGCTGGGTCCCTCTCACAGCTCTGCTCTCTGCACAGCCTATATGTAGCACAGTGATTATGACACTGCTAATCTTACAAGGTAATACCAGGATTTACAAAGTTACTGTATTTGGTGCACACACAGTAGATATACTGTATATCCTTTGTGGCTATTTAGGAATATATTTAAATTAAGAAATTAATGATATTTAAATTTAAGAAATTACGTTCTTGCGGCTCAAGCTCAGCTTTAATAAAATTTGCTGTGCAATTTAGCAGTTGCATTGCTGTATCAGATGTATGAAATGGCTTCCTTTGAAGTTTCATCTGCTTATATTTTGCCTTTCCCGAGGTCCTACTCGCCCACTCACCAGCATGCTAACAACATTTTTAAATAAAATGTTAGTCCCATTGATGTAATTACTAGGTTTTAGTGCTTCTCTATGCAATGTACTGTAGTTAGAACATGTCAGGGGGAGGGGTTGCAGCAGGGTGCTTTTCACAGCTTCATAAAAACATCACAGAACCCTGCCTCAGTTTTTGTCTTAAAGGAGAACTATGGGGTTAGGGCTTTTCCCCATAGTTCTCCTTAGGGTAACGGGAGGACACAAACTAGCGCCCTCCTGTCACCCTAAGCTCAGTATACATCAAGCTACAGCTCGCGGTATACTGAGACGCCGCAGTATACCGCGAGCTACAGCTCGCAGTATACTGAGACGCTGCAGCTGAAGCTGATCAATTATGTCTGGATCCGTCCAGCTGTGTGAGTGACAGCTGGCTCTGCCTATCTAGAGACAGAGCCAGCTGTACTCGCCCCCTCCCCCGTCCGTTCCGCCAGTCATCCGCCAGGATCGGAGCGGGGAGGGGGGAATCCGGCCCCTCCCCTGTCACAGCAGAAAGCCGTGACAAGATCGAGAAGTGAGCAAACGCCGGTATGTGTTTGCTCACTTCCCGATCTACTGAGCCGACCTGTGACAGTCTCATTGTCACAGGTCGGCTAGAACTATGAGGTGAGTGAAAAGCACTCACCTCATAGTTCTCCTTTAAGAGCCCTTAGACTTGATGCAAACAGTGGGCTTACTCTTGGGTAGAAATATGAAAATATCAAAATGCCTTGATTGGTGGATGTCAGCCTGGTGGAGTATGCATTCCTAGGTGGACTGACATTTCATGCAGACCACCCTGGGTAACGCCAACATGTAATGCTGAGCCTCCATGATTTGAAGAACTGCATTTGAAAGAATGAAAGCAGTAGGCCATGGACAGTTCTGCTAAGGTAGAAAAAGCTAGATGATGCTGGATGTCCTCCAGCCAAGAAATGAGCCGGCTCTTTCTGACTTGCTGTGGCTTTTAATGCACATTGTAAATCAGAGTAAGCAAATTCAGCCCTCAACTGTGCAAGACTGAAGGTAAGGCTGGAGGTTAGTTTTAAGAAATTGTAATTCTTGTTTGCAAAATATGTGTTCATGCACCTATTTATGGAATTATTAGGATAATCAAAAATGACTGTTGAATACAGCTGGGCTGTTATTATTGAACATTCATGAAAAGATTATTCCCTTAAAGAAAAACTCCGGGCAGAATAAAAATTAACCCTTGCAGTGTGGCTGCCCCCTGCACTGCAAGGGTTAAGTGCTTGTCTTGGAATAGGGTTGAAAATAGAAAAGAACCTTGATCCTACCTGGCTGCTAGACTGGTCCCTTGAGCCATTCTTCCCCTTCACTTCAGTTGTGGTGTGTCCCGCGGTGTCCTCACAATTAATACACCAAGAAGAGTCAAAGATCCTAGCGACCGCCAAGGGCCACACCAAACATCCGGAAACCAATGATCTCATGTGCATTCGTGGGAGAGGAAAGCCTCACCCTGCTTGCCTTTCCTACAGAGCACCTACCACACCCTGCTTTCCTCTCCCACAGAGGCACCCGCCTCACCCTGCTGTCCTTTCCTACGGAGCACCCGCCCCGCCCTGCTTTCTTCTCCCACAGAGGCACCCGCCTCACCCTGCTTTCCCCTCCCACGGATGCACATCAGATCGTTGGTGGCCGGGTGTTTGGTGTGCTCTTGGCAGTCGCTGGGGTCTTTCTCTTCCCCCACAAAGCACAGGCAACTGGCCTAGGTTGTTTGCCCCAAGTCGAGTATTGGAGGTAATGTGTGCAGCACCAATTGAATGTGTGAAGACTAACCTGTCTCCTTGGGAAGACCCTTATTATTTGGGGTGAAACTTATCGCGCACAGGAGGACGCAACCTTCACTACCCTATCTCCACCCTTGATGAAGCTTTCTCTAACTCTTGGAAAACTTTGCAAGTTTATCTGGTTGTACAACATATGTATAAAACTGCTTATTTCTAGGGTGGATTGGCATTTACAGCCACTTTAAACCCCTTTTGGATGTGGAAATAATTGTTTGGTGTCCTCCACAGGCAGGGTGCCGCTCATAGTGGGCAAATATTGTTATGTGTGTGACATGACCCATATTTTAAATAATGTAGCCAATAAATGACAAATGATTTTATATATCATTCAGAGATGTCATTTGTCTTATGTGTGTACAGAAAAAGCCCTAGTTTTTGGTATCTGTGATATATTCCTATTGAGTGAGGGTGCGGTGCACCATAACTGTGAACACCTATCTATAAACTGCTGAGGTTCTTTAAAGGAAGCCAGAACCAAAATAAATATGGAGGCTCCTGAAAATGTTGATTGTCTGGTGTTGTATTTAGATTAGACACTCCATTCACACCAACCACTGCACTTTTTTTTTTAGAACTTTATTAAAATTACACAAGTGCTATGCCACTCAGTTCTACGAGCACAGCAAGGTGCAAGGCAGCTGTTCTGTGCCGCATCCCGCATTCCCTTTTCAATGTGGTACTTTTTTTCAGCGCCAACCACCGCATTCCCTTCAAAATGTGGTGGTGTGAATGGTGACCATCCGTGACAAGGCAAATTGCCTTGTCTTGCATTGGGGCTGCACTGGAAACAACGGCCAGCGCAGCCCCAACATATGTGGTGTGAATGGATCCTCAGACTTTCTAATCTGCACGCTTGTTCCAGGTCAGTGGCATACAACGTATAGAAGGGACAGCCAGGCAGGAGGCTTTCCTTGTAAGCCTCTATGTTATTCTCGGTACAGGTTTCTTTTCAAATATAATGGGGGTCAATGCTGTTTTAAAAAAACTGAAATCTTCTCTACAACCCCTTCAAGCCTATTGTAATTGTTTGATTAATAGCCGTTTCCCTTCCAGCAGCCTATGAATGAGTTAATATGTGAGAGCTGCAACCAAACGTTTTTATTGATCTGCTGAAGATCTTTGGCCTGGAGACTGTCACCATTAATGAGCTAAAAGAAGAGCACGCTACTGCAGAGCTAATTAGAGCTTTAGAGTTCTGGCCACAACATCACAACATTGCACCTTGAGAAGATGAAGTACTGTTGATGGCACCACTTCTGTTGACAGTCTGGTGTTAAGCTTGTGTTTACTGCAAAGCAACCTGCTTTCTCATTTAATACTCAGCTTATAACAGTGAAAACACATTTAAGAAGAAGAGATTGTTTTTTTAACTAGAACATTGGTTTGTGATGGTGTGGGAAGAAAAGATACCCTGAACTATTACTTCCACAGTAAAAAAAACAATTAATACACTATGTAAAATAAGAGATTCACTTACCTTGATTCACAGATTTGTTCGCTAAAGCAGTGTAAAAAAGAATGAGAATGTACACGTATCACAGCTAGGGATGAGCACAGGCTCAGTCTGTTCCTGGTCCCAACCTGAGTTCCCTTGAACCCAGAAGTTCCATTGGGTCAACATAAACATAGGGATAGGATGCTTGGTCTAAATGCATTGATTTAATATGACCAAATATAGCCATGTGGCCCTACAAGCTTTATACATCACAGTTCTGGCCCCTTTGTTTACATCCAAATGTGGGTGGGATAGGGTGGCAGCAGAAGGAGCTTCCTTCCAGGTTTGGAGGAGCTAATTTCTGTCCAAACCTGAGATCATTCCTAATTGCAACCTATAGAAAATATAGAAGCCATTCAGTTCTCAGCTCATGGCATACCTCCGAACTCTCTAGGACAACAAAGAGGGACACCTTATAGTATGAAGTATATAAGCAAAAGACTAACCCCTTGCCACACCTCCAGTGACACGGATCACAAAGAATTTATACATAAAATGTGAATATTTTAAACCAGAAATACTTATTTTCCACTTATTTTCTTTTATACTTGCCTTTTAAAAGAACACATGGAAGCCTGCAGAGGTTGGATAAAAGGTTAAATGCAATAAACACTTTGATAGATATATAACACATTTATTTTTTATTGAAATATATACATCAGGCTAAAAAGAGGGACATCTGAGGAGTAAAGAGGGACAGAGGCATTTGGTTTCAAAAGAAGGACATTCCCTCCAAATGAGGGACAGTTGGGCGGTATGCTTACTGTATTTGCATCACTTTAGCTGCTTTCTGATTGGTTGATTGTGGTTTTTTTTAGAACTGAATGAGCAGTGAACATTACTAAGAAAATATGAGCATAATTAAGTTAGTAATAATCATTTCTACCCTTTACTCATATGAATGGCATGGGGAGGATCTGAACAGAGTCTGTTGTTTTTGCAGGTAAGCATTAGTTCCTCCACTGACACCAATGTATGTATTCATATATGTATACATAAACTACAATTTTTTTAAATAATCCGTGTTGTGATAGTTCTCAAATTTTGAGTTCCTGAAAAGTCCCAGTTGCAATGTATAGCCATATTTTCATTCAGATAAGGATGTGAAGTATTCACCAACTTTTCAGGTCCAGATAGTTAATTAGTATATAATGTAAGAAATGCCCCTAATGTACGAAATGCCCCTATATTAGTGGACAGTGGGAGAAAGATTGACCCTTATCTTAAAGGTCATTGGGAAGAATGCTGCATTTTCTTCTGATAACCAATGTAAGGGGCATTTTTTCTCCTATTGACCATCAATGGAAAGCAAATGGCATACTATCAACTTGCCAGCAACAGGATAGCTAAAGAGGTCACACACAGACACAGTATGCATTTCTTTTAAGACAAAGTACACAAGTCAGAGATAAATAAAATGTTAAAAGCTCAAAGCCAAACACAAATTAAGGCATTTTGGCAGCTAAGTATTTATTAATGAGTAACTAAATGTATTATTTACTCCAGCCAGTAAAAGTATCAGGATTTCATTCATCAGCTTCTTGCAATTCCTTTGGGAAAGGGAGGGCAGGACTAGGAGCCAATACGGTCTGCTGCAGGTAAATGTGCTGTAAAGAAACATGCTGATAGGGCAAAGACTAGAACATAGTGAGCAGAGAAATGTGCTTTTACTTTCTAGTGAGGCTGGAGGTTATGAGTAGACACCACTTTAGCAGTCTATAACTGTAACAAAGAAAGTGGTTTCATCCAGCTGGCTGTGCTGGCAGAACTGTGGAAAATCTCAGGACTGAATAAAACACCAAAATCTACCCTTCCACCCCCCTAAGCTAAACTAAGCTAAACCCCCCTACCCCATCTGCTTAATTCGCTTTTGTTTCAGAGCCATGGCCCTCACTGATGTTTATAGCTTGTTCTTACCAAAATCTCTTCAGTACTGACGGAAAGTCCCTTCATTATGTTTTGTTGTTCAGATGTAGTATTTTTGGGAGAAATTAAGCTAGTCTGTGACAAGTTCCTTCTTCTGTTGGATCTGTACAACAAAGCATTTATTAAACATATTGCAGATCAATCCAACAGTGAATGTCCGCCTTAGAGGAAATTGCTCTCACCTACTCTGAAGGGATTTGCAACATCCATTGCCTCTCCTGCTGCTGCTCACAAAAAATGAAGCAGAGTAGTATCTGGACCCACTGAGTTGATTGTTCTTTTAAGATGGAAGTGTTATTTTGCACCAGTATCTGCACAAAACCATTTCCATTTTGGTGCTTTTACAAACCATTATTCCTGCTTTTTTCTAAATTATGTATTATGTTTTGCATTATATATTGTGTGTAAGATTATTCTTTAATAAACTGTTTAAAAAAACAAACATAAAATTATTAAAACGTCTGAATTTTCTAAATTACAACAACCTTTAGTATCATCCCATTCTTTTTGTTTCAGTGGCAGCATTAAAGACCAATTCCTAACAACAACAGAAAGCATTAAGTGAGCTGCTGATGTTATCCAGCAAACACAGAAGCTGTGCTACTATCATAAGGCCCATTGCATTTACCGTGATCTGAATTCAGTGCAATCCATTGTGGAATTGTACACACCTCTATGTAGGATCAACAAGGGAGCAGTATTGTACCTTGTGAAGTGTCTTCTGTGCAACTTCCATTCTCAGCTTCCTGTATCACCAATCACATTTTTACTTTCAAGACAGGTTTGGATCCCAATGGTGACTATGAAAACTACTGGCATGTTTTTTACATCAAGCTTTCTATATGTGAAAATGCCTAAGTACACATTCTCCAGAACCAACCTGTGTCACTGTCTGCAGTACTTCACACCTGGGTCCCATGCTTGATTCCTGTTTATTGGTGCAACTACTCCCAGAAATGTGATTGAGGTGTTCACTTTCACGCTTCCATGCTGGTTATTAGTGAGGAATGCTTTCTCTGAGGTCATAACCGGGAAAACTATTTAAACCTGCTCAGTGCATGTGAGAGCTGCCCGAGTAAAGACGTTTCAGAGTATCTTCTCCCAGGCTGCTGTACCCATGATCTCTGTTCCAGTTCCGATACCCATTTACCTCCTCTGCCTGTTTCTTAACAATGCTAGTTATCTGCATGCCCTGACCTTTTGCCTGTTTGACCACTACCTTGCCTGCCCATGTTGTACCATACTTCATTTCTGCTCACTGTCAGCTGTTGTCACACTGAGAACCACAACCTTGGAGCCGTCCACGACAAAGCCCACCATCCTTTGCAAGATGCTCTAGTGAACATCAGGCAGTTCCTTAGACCTTAGTCCTTGGCCCTTTTTAGGGTCTATGTTCACCTGGCAACACAGAGGGTCCACTTTGTCCTCCATGACAGAAAGGCAGCAGTAAAGGTGTTCCAGAATCACTAGCAGGTAAGTTGCAGGTTCACCACATTACAGACTAAATGAAATGGGGTGGATCTGGAGCAGTGCAGCAATGTCTGATGAAAAACTAAACAACCCTTGCTTATTTTCAACGTTATTTAGTTGTATTAGAGTGTAATTTTTGAAACAGAAGACCATTAGCTTGGTATGGGGCTTAGCAGCATAAGTAGGCTGTCCTTGATATTGCTTTGATTCACAGCTGAATTGCAGGTAGTGTTACATACTATTAAAAGTAAATTAATCCTACTGTCCCACCATAGTATGGTTGAGGTTGTGTCTCAGAAGTTCCTACTCAGACAGTCTACTAAGTGCTGCAGGAAATAGCTCTCAGAGAATGACAGAATGCTCCAACCTCAGAAGACAGGCATGTGTATGGTGTTTTACCCTTCACTAGTTACATAGTTACATAGTATTTGAGGTTGAATAAAGACATTAGTCCATCAAGTCCAACCTATTAGGATCTCATTCTAGGAGTACCCGTACCCCTGTATATTACGGTCCCTTAAGAAATCGTCCAAAAGTTTCTTGAACAATTCCACATTATTTGCTGAAATCACCGCCTGTGGCAGTGAGTTCCAGACCCTAACTGATCTTACTGTGAAGAACCCCTCTCGCCCCTTGTGCTGGAATTTTTTTTCCACCAATTTTAGGTGATGGCCTCTAGTTTTTGTAACGGAGTTAATTTTAAACAGTTTATCGCTAATGTTGCTACCACCATTAAACATTTTGTACATGGAAATCATATCCCCCCTTAATCTCCTCACCTCTAATGTGAACATGTTTAAATTTAGTAGCCTCGTCTCGTAGCTCTGGTCCTCCATACCCCTAATTAGTTTGGTTGCCCTTCGCTGGACTTTTTCCAACTCAAGGACATCTTTTCTTAGTACTGGTGACCAGAACTGGACCGCGTACTCCAGATGAGGTCGAACCAATGATCTATAAAGTGGCAAAATTATAGACTTGTCCCTGCAATACATCCCCTTTTTAATACAGGACAAGACCCTGCTAGCTTTGTTTACAGCAGCCTGGCACTGCAAACTACCTTTCAGTTTGTGGTCTACAATGACCCCCAAATCCTTCTCCATTTCTGACTTCCCTAGCGGCATATCCATAATTGATGACTTCTCCCTCTTCCCCTATATTTGGAGGTTTATAGCAAATACCCACGAGAAGTTTACGGCTAGCGTCCGTCATATCTAGCTCCAGCCATAGAGTTTCCACGTCTTCCCCATTATTTGACGTGATATCGTCCCTTATATGCACATATAGATTATTTTTTACGTAAATGCAAACACCCCCCCCTCTTCCCCCACCTCTGTCCCTCCTAAACAGGTTATACCCCTCTATATTAGTAGCCCAGTCATGCGTGCTGTCCAGCCAGGTTTCCGCTATACCCACTATGTCGAAGTCCTCTTCAATTAACCTAATTTCAAGCTCCTCTATTTTATTTGCCAGACTTCTAGCGTTGGTGTACATACATTTAATTCCTCTCTACACATATGGCACACGAAGCTCACCACTGAAGGCCTCTAGGTAAGGGGCTTACATGCTCTTTAAACCTATCATGAGAAGAATAAGGAGGATGGCGTATTTATCGCCTTCCTAAAGCCAAATGGATTTTCAGTTCCTGGTGCTTCAAAACAAAAGCCTGCTCCCTGCCGGAATGCTAAAAAGAAGGACCCATCCTCTCCGTGTGGAAGTGATCTCTCTACAGGGGTTTGGTACATCCCCATGAGTTAGAGCTCTCCAATCAGCATGAGCTTTGCTGATTGCAGAGGTATAGATCTGACTCACCAAAGAACATGTCCATCTCAGCAACATGCTGGTAGGGGGCAGGCTTTTCTACTCAGGCTGTGGCTGCTTTCTGAACAAAACAAACTGTAGGATTCTACAGAGCTTTTGTTTTGATGCACCTGGAATGTATTTAGCTGGTTTTGAAATTAAAGTTCCAGAGTTTTTTAAATTGTGTGTATAGCCACTTATAAATTATTTATTTTGTTGTGTCCCACGGGGGAGTTTTCCTTTTGCTTTCTGTCCTGAAGATGTAACAGAAAAGTCACCAAAGTGGGAGGAATTCTAACCAATTGTCTTATTAAGTGTCCCCATTGGATGATTTGCCCTTGTCTTGTGTTGGTGACATTTTTTATCTTTTTATCTTTTTATCTTCGTGACAATAGTCACCAGGAAAAATAGGGGAATTAATCAGACATCCATCAAAACTTGACAGAGGGTCTAACCCTCCGCTACTCTAGCCAAAACTAAAACAAATGCCTGCTGTCTAGCTGTAATACTCCAGGCCAATGACTCAGAAAATATTACAGCCAAAAAAATCAGCAAATGCTGGGCACCCATGGCCTGCTTTAGGGCTAACTTACAGAGGCACTTATTTATATGAGAACTGTTTATTTCCTCATACAAGTGAACCAAAATGCAAAAGCAACTCAAATGAAGCCAAAGGCAAATGGGGAAAAAGCTTGTAGCAACTTCCTGAGCAACCCAGAGGAAAAAATCAAAACAACTCAGAAGCTCCTGAAATATACTGCATTTTACTCACTTCTAATACCCCATGAAGACTGTATGCTGGCTATCACTGACTGTCAGCCGATTTGGGATTCTGACTACACACTGCCACCTCCACTAGCACTTTTGCAATTATGTAGTCTGGTTGTCATGGAAGATCCTCTACTCCATGGAGTGTAGGTAAAGGTGCTAAATGGTTGCATACGCAGACTGCAACATGGTTTTAAAACAATATCTTGCTCTAGACTTGAGTTATGTTAACTAGTAATAATTTTTTTTTTTTAAAGTGAATATCAAGCCAATAGCTTTTTTTTCTTTTTTTGCTTTGGATAGATTGGGAAGGGTTGGGAACCTCCTCACGTTTTTACTGCTATCTGGGGCTCCGTTAGAGAACTTTCCATCACTTTCTGTTCTGGATAAATCTGCAACAAGGACGCGGACAGAAATAAAAATCTTACGAATATTCTATCCTTCCTTTGCCCTGCCAAAAAAAAGTGTTTTTATTATTGTTTGTGTGATGTTAGAGAGTTCACCTCACTTTCCATCGTCCATGTGGATCATAAACCCAACAAAGGTTCAAATGATTCCTCACTCTATCTAAAACTGAGAAAGATGCATTTTGATTTGAAACGTGGAACATTAAAGATGTCTGTTAGTATTTTGCTGTGGGGTCTAGTCTTCTACATTTAGCTACAGTTAATTCAAAATCTCAACACAGAATATACAGCGTGTCTGTAGTGGAGAAATACACATTTGATGCGTCTCTTTATTTCATATAACACTAAAAATATTATCCTGATGTAACAGCTGGTGTAGGAAGAGCATCTGCTCTGCCATAAACTATCTTAGGCTACCATATGCAACTATGATCATCACAATTATACCAACACATGAAACTAGGATCTAAGGGGCACAACAAAGGGATACAAAAACAAAAACAAAGACAAGATTCTCAGACAAAAATGTGGCCAACCTGTTGGTTAAAACTGTTACTTAAAAGCATAAGCCACAGTAAACCTCACATTGTTGAAAGTCAACAGATGCAGTTTTGAAGTATAAAACCGTTTTAGTCTTTTTTTTTTATTATTTTCTTTTTTGAATGTTGTATAGAATACAAGCAAAGTACAATTTATAGCATGTTAATGTTTAAAATGTATTAAAACATAGAAGTGACATGTTATTGTAACATAAGTATACATTACGGAAAATAAAGTTATTCTAACAAAAAAAAAAAAAAGGATCTGTTCTTCATTGTTTGACTGTGTCACGTGGCAACCAATAAAGCCCCATTTACAATTCCTTTTTCTAAAACACTATACTAAAGGGTGTGGTGCCATCTTTTCTGAGAGGTTCCTATATAACAATTCCTTTGGGGACTTTTAAAGTGTCACAAAGTTTTACACAACATTTTGTTTATTTTAAAATATATATTTTATTATACAAAATGTGAAAAAAACCTCCAAAACCATACAAACAGGCTGGATTTATACTGTATATAACAAATACAGATCACTACAGAGCTATTGCCACATATAGCCATGCAATAGTATAAATTATAAAAAGCCTAAAGAAGGGTCCTAAGGCATCCCGAAAACTTGTACTTTTAATAACTTAAGTTAGCCAAAAAAGGTATTACTTAAACTGTAAACTTTCTGCATCAAAGCAGAATTCCAGGGATGGCTATTAATAACCCTTGGAGTGTTGTTATCCGCACACTGCGAGGGTTTATTGCTCGTTTTGGTCTAGGGAGGAAAATAACAAAGTTATACTCACCTGATCCTTGGAGTTGCTTGGCTGTGACAGTGCTCCCTCTAGCCCCTCTCTTCCTACGCTGCAGCAAAGGAATACCTCTCGGCATCCTCACTTCCTTTACACTGTGTATAGAACTTGATGATTTATGGGACCTTAGACTGCTGCAGCAGAGGGGGAGCTTAAGTGTGTTAAGAGCAAGCTGGCTCTGAAATTCAGGTGAGTATAACTTTTTTTCCTCCCTGAACACAAAGAGCAGTTAACCTTTGCAGTGCGGGGGTTGCCCCACTGCAAGGGTTAATATTACTTTTCCCCCGGAGTTCTTCTTTAAGTGTTGGCTAACAGACTACATTACTACTGCTACCAATATATCCTAAATCTGGATGCTGTCATAGATTAGAATACACCTTAGTGTAGCATCTTGATAGACTGGTGCATTTGGTTATACTGTCTCTATGCCACTTATAAATTAATTTGAGTGGTTGTGTTTCTAACGCTGTTTTGTTAGATTTACTGGATGTGGGGTGTCAATTGCCTAATGTCACTAAATCTTGTTCAGCATCCTGTTAATGATTTAATCGTTCACATCCTAGATTTTATAAATCCCAGGAAGATAACAGTTTTCTTCACTGGAAATGGTCATTGGAGAGGAGAACTGTACCAAAAGTACTGCATGAAAGCTGCTTACCATTTTTTTTTTTTAGAACTCCACAGTATTCGGAAGAAAGGATTCCATGAATTAATCAATTCCAGTGTTTTCCAAAAAGAATAAAGCCACAACATAGAAAAGAATACACAATTATACGTCTTTGTCAACGATTGCCTTCACACTATATTCTTAGCCCATCACTCTACTGAACGAATGCAGAGAAGCACATAAAAGCAGTACAATTTTTTCATATAGCTATTTCATGCAAACATCAAAGACATTACATCAATGGGATAAATTATATTTCTCTGCTAATCTTCTGACTAAAAAATATCAATATTTCATAAGAAAATAACAACAAATATGTGACTAAGTATAATAGCGGAAGAAGGTTTGTCAGTAAAAGGTCAATGCCTTTTCAATGAATTTTTGTTGGTTTCATAAAAATTATACTATATACTTTATATATACATTTGATGACATTAATTAATTTAATTAAATAAAAGCCCAACTCCAGAACATTACAACAGCTTCTAGTGAAATACCATCTTTCTGAAAGACCATATTGGCATAGGTTTAGGAATGCCTCCCCTCTACCTTGTGATTTGTTGTTAAGGCTCTGACCAATGCCATATAGAAAGTGAGAGGGGATGTGCATGTTCTTCCCATACCAGAATTCTAGGGTTATCAGGGTGCTTGCCTTGTGCGGGGTGGGGGGATAATACAGATTTATTGAATCTATGTTTAACAGCAAAAGGAAAGTGCTAGAATGTTTACATTTCAATGATGCTTTTGACCATTTATACAAAAAAACCTGAAAAACATATGACATATCCCTCATTAATGCAGCCAAACCCATTTATGTAATCCTGTAGACAAAGGCAAACTCCAGCCCTCCAGCTGTGGTGCAACTATATATTTTTTTCCATTTAAAATTTTTGTTTTATTGAGCAAATTAAACACAGAAATTACATACAATGTGATGAAACATATCACATCCCAAAAAACAAAAAAAAAAAAAAACAACATATCACTTTATATCTTCAAGTGGGCAACCTCCTAACTATGAGGCTGTTTGGTTAAGCCACTAAACATTGCAGGAAGGTTCTCACAGATGGCAATTCCAGCATAATCCGGTTCCATTGCTGCACAATAACATCTGGCATATCACACAGGACATTCGAGAGGATAGGTAGGCTTGGAAGTATGAGCATTCTTTCAGGACAATGGCCTGTGATCAGCTGGTTCAGAACTCGGCCTACAGTAACTCTCCTGACATAAGGTAAGTAACAACAAGAATTGGTGCAACTTAAACAATACGAGACAAAGGTCGCAGATAAGTATAGAGAAAGTGGAGGCGAAAAACCAGAAGGAGGAGTCTCCAGTGGTGAAACCCCCAGGTGCTCCAGGGCAAGCAGGGGCATGCAGTGTCTTGGTCAAGGATCGAGCAAAGCCCCCTCGTTTCGCCGGGGAAGTGAGGTAGTGTCTCACCTGGAGATAGCTCCACCAAGGTAGCCGGCCTGTCACAGAGAGAGGATCTATCTCTGCCTTGTCAAGGAAGCGACCTTGGTTATAGAATGAGTGTGTCCTCAGCAATGTCGAGGGCGCCCAATGGGAGGGAAAGTCTGACGTGTAGTTCGGGGTGAAGTCTGGGTTATGGGTCAAGGGAGTCATTGGACTGTACGGTGTTGTGAGAACGCCTTTTCTACGCTGGGTGGTGAATTCTTTCAAGGTCGCCCCAATCAGAGGGTGAGAGGCAATGTGCGGAGGACTATGCCTTTGGTGTAGCCATGAGAGAGCCGTCACAGGGGGCATAGTGTCCCAGTGTGTGTCCATCGTGACCCATAATTTAGAGGGGGCATTGATGTGCCAGTCAATGATCCTGCATAAATGGGAGGCCAAGTAGTAACCAGATATGTCCGGCACGCCAAGGCCCCCGCACCCCTTCGGGGCTTTCAGTAAGGACCAGGCGATTCTCGAGTGTTTGTCCAGCCAGATGAAACATTTAAATGTTGACTCCAGGGTGTTAAGATATGCTCTGGAGAGGTGTATGGGGATCGCTTGAAACAGATACAAGAGTCTTGGGAGGATGTTCATTTTGATTAGGGCCGCTCTGCCAAACCAAGAACAAGTCAGAGATCGCCATCGGTGTAAGTCCTGGGCGATGGTCTGGGTCATGGGCATAAAGTTCAGGCGGAATAACTCAGTTGAAGAGGCCGGTAGGTGGATACCCAAGTATTTGACCGCCGATGAGGCCCAGCTATAGGCAAAGGCACTCTTCAGCTCCAGAGCCGTCTAAGGAGGTAGACCAACGTTGATCGCTTCATTCATTAGACAATGTACCATATTCCAGGAAGAGGGAGCTTAATTTCCGTAGGGACGTCATGGGATCAGTCAGGAAGAACAACATGTCATCCGCATAGGCCGCCACTTCATGTTCGTGGCCACCCATGCGTAAGCCACGTATCTGAGGGTTATTTTGTATCAGTCTAAGGAAGGGCTCCAGTGTCAGGATAAAAATAGCGGGTGATAAGGGGCACCCCTGACGTGTCCCATTAGTGATATGAAAAGGTTGGGATAGGCACCCCATCGTACGCACCCTAGCCCAGGGTCGGGAATAGACCAAACGAATCCAGTCCAACATGTGGTGGCCCAGTCCGATATGCTGAAGAAACATGAGCATAAAGTTCCAAGCGACCCTGTCGAACCCCGTCTCCGCGTCTGTGGAGAGCAAAACTGCTCCCATTTGGTGCTTTTCCAGCCAAAAGACTAAGTCTATGGCTCTAATGGTGTTATCCCTAGCCTCGCGACCAGGGACAAAGCCCACCTGATGAAGGTCAATCAATGAGGGCAAGAACGGGATAAGGCGGTTCGACAGGATCCTGGTGAATAGCTTCAAGTCCACATTGAGCAGTGAAATCGGCCTGTAGCTAGCTGGTACAAAGCATCGGATCCGTCCCTTCTTTGGGTATGACGGTTATGTGTGCTTCTAGTGTTTGGGCCGCGAGAACCGATTGGCCATTTATACTGTTATAAGCAGAAAGGAAGTGCGTGCTAAGGGTCTCTCGGAAGGACTTGTAATATTGTGCCGGGAAGCCGTCCGGACCCGAACCCTTACCAGGCTTGGTTTGGGAAATGGCCAGAGCCAACTCCTCTTCCCCAATGGGCTTCTCCAAGGATTGGGCAATTGGTTCCTTTAGGGAGGGCATTTGCGATTTGTGGAGAAAGGCCATGATCCTAGCTCTCTTCTCCGGGGAGTTGAGGCCCCGTGCATTCAAGGAGAGGAGGACTAAGTCCGCCGGGCAGGCCATGGAGAGGCGTGGGTGGAGTGTGCCTAGGTGCGTCAATGTCGGGACGGGTGTCCGAGGCGAGGGGAGGCTCGTGGGTCCCCACGAGAGGGTGTCGGCAGCCGGATGGGTGATAGGGTTTAGGGAAGACGAAAGAAGAGAGACGAGATGGACAACAGAAGGGGGGAAAGAAGGAGGACCTCTGGGGCTAACAGACCCTGCGCTGGTCCACTGTGGAAAAGGTTAGGCAAGACCTAGTAATACACACACACAAAAAAAGGAATTACAAAATACAGTATAGAACACAAAATGAAACACTCGGTGAGACACCAACTAATATATACACTACCCCTCAGGCGGGTCATCTGCCTAACAGTGGGAGACAGTGGTAGGTCTGTCCTTTATGAGGAAAGTTGTGCCGTCTACACAGTTGGAACATTGCTAGTCCCAATAATACGGTATACACCGGGGCGGGTGTGGTGTGTAAAGATGTGGAAGCATCAGTGTCGATACTTAGCTCATTACCTCAGGCCCGGAGGACTTCGTGGGAAGGAGTCATTGCTGCTGGAATCCCCAGCTGGGGTTCCTGCACTAGGAAGGGCTTTCTGCTTCTTCTGCCTGCGTGGGTTGGAGGAGCCTGGATGATTTTGCTCTTTGCGGCCATGGGCATGTTCTGGGATTGCCGGAACCAGCGAGGGCCTCAGGTTGGTTGGGAAGAGTACAGGTCCGAGTACCAGTCCGGGATGATGACTTCAGGCAGTTCCAGTCTGGCGCAGAAGTCGGTGATGTCTTCAGGTAGGCGCAGGGTAGCTGTGTTGCCTCTGTGGGTGGCTGTAAGGCTGGAGGGGAAACGCCACCTGTATAGGATGTTGCGATCCCTGAGGCAGTTCAGTAAAGGTTGTAGTGCTCAGCGTTGTTGCAATGTAATGGCAGAGAGATCCTGGAATAATTTCACTTCCCTACCATCCAGGAAGACGGAACCTCTTTGTCTGGCCTTTAGCAGGATCTCCTCTTTCAGGGGAAAGCTCTGGAGGCAGCAGATGATATCTCGGGGTGTCTCTTCCTGCGGGGCCCGGGGTTTCAAGGCTCTGTGTGCTCTCACCAAGTCTATGGGCGATTCGGCCGGGCGGTATAGCAGGTCATTAAAAATGGTCATGAGGACGGTGGGGATTGCCTCAGGCATGTAGGTCTCCAACACCCCCCGAACTCTAATGTTGGACCTCCTCCCCCAATTATCCAGGTCCTCCAGGTGGCGTCTCATCTCGATCAGGCAGCGGACCGTGTTATCTTGCTGGGAGTGAATGGCCTGAATTGCCTCACTCTGCTTGTGGCCCGTACATTCCACCGCTTGGTTCGGGGCCTGAGATGGAAGCAGGTATGTGAAGGGGCACGGCGGTGGAAGGTCCCGCGGCTATCTTGGGAGGCCTCTCTCCGGTGGCGGGAGGGCAGCTGTGTGCGGAAAATGTCAGGTACTTGCCCACTCAGCTGCGTGATATGAGGCGGGAGTTCGAAGGTTGCAGTCTGCTGTTGTCCAATCTTCACCATCCTGGGTGGAAGAACGCGGATGGAGCTTTGTTTAGGTCTCGGGTAGCCGGAGCTCAGTTAGTGTGCAGCCATTCTCCTTGCGGTGCAGGCCACGCCCCCCCTGGTGCTACTATATGTGTCCCATGAAGCATTGCAAAACTCTGACAGCCACAGGCATGACTCCTAGAGGCAGATGCATGATTGGATTTGTGATTGTACCACAGCTCGAGGGCCAGAGTTTGCGTACCCTTGCTCCAGACATTCAAACTCCTGGGAATTTCCAGAAGATAGTCTCAGTACTTTGTCATAACAAGCTTACTTAGCGCGAGATAACAAACTGTACCTTTCACAGATCCTTTTCACAGATGTCATTCTTGCCTATTAACTCTTTACAAGGTTGGAAGACCCTAGGGAAACAAGACCGTAACCCCGAGGCCTGTAGCCTGATTGTAGCTATGTTCAAAATGTCCCAACAGGGTGTCTCCATCAGTGCTTTGCAGGGTAGTAAGTGACAATGGTACCTACTATACAGCACTGACCTTTACTATATATTTATTATCTCCAGCAAAATACAGACAGGTTAAGAGATCAATTTAGATTGTAAGCCCTCAGGGGCAGGGCCTTCCTTACCATCTTGTCTTGAATTGTATTGTGATTGTAATGTCTTCCTTATATTGTAAAGCGCTGCACAAACTGTTGGCGCTATATAAAACCTGTATAATAATAATAATCAACCCACCTAACTACAGAAACTGCATCTGAAACTAAAAAGATAGCTGGAGTCAGAGGTTTTATTAAAATGGATTCCTAGTATAACTGCAGTTCTATACACACATCTGAGAATTTAATCTGTAATTCCATATCTTACCTGCCGGTCAAATATTGTATTGCAGAGCATCCATAAAATACAGGGGTTTTCTATTAGAACCATTATATTTGAATGTTTACACGTCCGTCAACAAATACTCTACGTTGGTTTACAACCAGCCTGTAGGAGATGGTGAGCTAACATCAAATTCAAAGAAGAAAGGATAACACAAAGAAACTCCTTTAACATTCACTTTGTGTTTGCTGAGGGCAGTAGACTAGTAGAACAAGTGGTCCTATGAAGTGCGATCTGGAGCTCAGGAACACACGGTAAGGAAAGAGGGGAAATTTTAGATGTCACAGTGTTCTCTGTGGAAAATTGTAGAATTAATTATTAATGCTAAAATTATCATTGGCCCAGCATGAAGTTAAATAGGAATCATTATACCTCACACTACATTATTTTTATTATCTATATATATTATTTTTTATATGCAGAATGGCTATTATTTTCAATAAATGATTGATTCCTACGGACCCCATACAGTAAAGCGCTCGAACCTCCTGTCACTTCCACATGAATAGACATATTTATGTGCCCAAAATATTAAAGAACTGAGCTCACCTTGTCACCATTTGAAATCTAATTAAAGGTGTCAGCATCTTCCCCTTGGAGAAATTGCAGAAAATGTGCATGAACTGCATCACCAAAGCAAGATTTAATTTCTTGGGATACTAGACACTGACAGATTCAGCCCAGAAGGGTATAAAAATTCATATTACAGAAAGAAAGTCTTGTCATTTAACTGCCAAGTGCCAAAGCACTGTCCCAGTGAAGTTTCATGGCACCAGATTTAGATGCTTTGCAATTTTGGACTTATGGTCACAATTATCATTGTTTTTCCACATTCATTTTTACTCTATACTGTACGTATATTGTATTTAAACTTAATAGAAGAACATGTAAAAAATAGCGACTGCCGAACAATTTTTCAGTCCAGTGGAATAACTTCCCAATGGTAGGTGTCAGCCTTTGCGATCATTTGGTGTCGAGATTGTACACTTTGTTGTACAGTAGCATCATATTTGTGCCTGTGTATAGATACATTTAGTCAAACAGCCAAGGTAATTAAAGGCTAGGGGAAAGATAGGACCAAGAACAGGGAGGTATGATGGATTATACTTTATGGAATCATTCTTCTGTCTGATTCAAACTAAAAGAGAAATGTACAAGGAAAGGAAACCTCATAAGCTACCCGCCCACTACATCACAGCATGTCCATGTATGTCCAAATAAGAACATATTCAGAGAAGACTAGAGAAAAAACAATTGCCAATTACCCTGCACGAGAGAGCAGCAGTGTATTGATATACAGATCTGAAACAATACACAAAACAAACCAAGATTCAAGTAAAAATATACATGCCTCTTGCACTTAGACAATTTTGTTTATCCCGGAGTTTTTCTTTAAAAGTGTATAAGAGTTCCAAAAATTAAGAGTGAACCAAAACTGATACAGCTACCCCTAAATACGACCATGCATTACAGCCCAGTTAAAAAGAACCTGTTGATATTATCCAATTTCAAACAAATAAAAGTTCAGAGTTATTGTCTTTTATATTGTACATACAAAGTCTCTTGACAGTTAAAGCGGACCTTTACACTCAAAGATTTAATTCTACCAATGCATCCCTCTATGTATGATGATTAATAATAACATAGACATGTCAGGTGTAAAATGCTGTGATTTTGAAATACTTACACTTGCAGAGCATTCACTTCCTGCTTTGAAAGGCAAAATGACTTCAGTTTGCCAAAGCAATGCACACTGGGATTGCCTTGTCATCAGCAGAGCATTGCTGAAAATCTCATTTGTAATCTCACGAGATCTCAGGGAAAGGTATTTTCCTCCCCTGAGGTGATGTGCATGGTCATATCTCCTAGTCACATGTCCTAGTCACATTTGCCAGTAATCCAGCCAGAAATCCAGGAAAGAGTAGGAGATCTAGTAATCTGCCCTTAGTAAACATGGTCATTGTCAAAAGACGGGTAAGAAAAAAGAAATAAGGAATGCAAAGAATACAAAGCTGCAATTATCTAGAAGTACGTGTTTGTAGATTGTCATTACTAAACATTTCTGAAAACGTGTTTGTTGTTATTTTAAAGATATGGGTAAAGGTCTGCTTTCACACAGACAGAGATCTGTGCAGCCACAGCTGACAGCAGTGAAGCTGCTGACATCACTCATCTTATGACCAGCAGAAGGAAGGCTGGGCATTATTATTAGTTTGACACTGAGAGGGTGCCAAGTTGAAATCAAAACCATTTAATGAGTAAGGTCAACCTCCTTACATGATAACATAACCCATGTAATGATTTTACACAGTTGGCTTTCTTTACACAACTTACAAGTCGAGATAGGTTATGTTACAATGTCTTTTTTCATTTGACATCTATTTGATGGACATTTTTTACACTTATACCTAATTGTGTGCCACTACACAAGCAGTTATGTGGCTGAAATGTTAAATCGCACCTCCTCTCACTAGTAAAGCCATGGAGAAATAAGTGGTATGACTTGATAATAAAAGGCCAGAAGCAGATAAGTGATTTCTTTAAAAGCAAAGTAGAGTGGCTATATTCTCTATTCATTATTGTACAGGAGTAAGAAAACAGAGAAATAATGAAAGAATCTTTTTATACCCTTTATTGCTTACGTTGCCCTTCTCTGTATTCCTTTTAAAGCTGGCCATACACTATGCAAATTTCTGCTGGTTCATGAATTTGCACAGTAGGTGCCGCTGTCAGCACCCTTCCAGCCAGTATCCCTTGATCAGGAGTTAGAGGAGCCAGTTGGAACATCCCCATTGGAGCAGCCAATGAGCTGTCAGCACCACTCATGTATTCTGACAGCAGCCAGCAGTCGCTGTCAGAATACAAAGTAAATAGCAGGGGATTCATCCATCAATGCTTTGTAAGCATTGATGGAGGAATCCATTCTATTTTTCTTAATTCAGTCCACAGGTTGATCGAAAAAAAACCACAACAGTGTATGGCCAGCAACAGGGGCAGATTCCCCACAAGGCTACCGAGGCCATGGCCTCAGGGTGGCAGGGAGTAGAGGGGCGGCACAGCCTTTACTCCAGAGGTCTCAAAGCAACGGCCTGCAAACAGGAATGGTACCATTCAGCCCGCAGCCGGCTGTCAAGTCAGGTACACAATACCTGACTTGGAAAGCTATAGGTCTGCATCTCTGTCAGATGCAGACCGCAAAGCTTCTCCTGTCAGCTCCAGCACTCAGAAATTCTTTTTAGCCAGAGCTCTGACAGCAATGCCTGCACATCGCATGGAATGGTATGTGATATGATTACATGTTGTTAGGAATCAATCATTGTTCCTGGATGCACGATCAGTGCGTCCAGGTAGAGGGACTGTTTTATAACTGCATGTAATCATATCACATACCATAACATGTGGTGTGCAAGTGTTTACATGCAGCGGCTGTCACCTGATCAATAACTTGAATGGGCGATAGCTGCCACTTGTAAAAACCAGATTAGGCATTCCTGCTGCAGGAAAATCTAAATCCCTAGCCACACCTACATTTACAGGTGTGAATTGGGCCGTAGTGTGTGTGTGTGTGTGTGTGTGTGTATTTCTGGTTGTGGGTGTATGATTGTGTGTACATCAGTGTGTGTGTGGGGGGGTGCATATTTCAGAGGTCCTACTGATGCTTTGTATAGGGGCAAGATTCTCTCTCTCTCTCTCTCTCGTTTATAATCTCTTTTAATAGAAAAAAAGTATCTTGCTAGCTCTAGAAATTTCAGAATGACATTGCATGCTGTTATTAAGTTGGAGTCACCCAGTTATACTTCCTCTTGATTGAATGATGCATGCAAGTTTGTATGCCCCAAATAAATAGCTTTACATTTATCAACATGAATGCTTACTTGCTGTGTAGCTGCACTGTCAACCAGTGCATACATGTAAGCTTTTAAGGTCTAAATTCCCCACATAGCCTTGTGTAATCTGCAAAACAGATATACACAGATATACAATATATTTTTAATTCCAAGATATACATTATTTTTAAATAGTTGAAAAATAATGGTTCCAAAACTCAACCTCTGGGCACACCACTTACAATCTTACCATTCAGCCTATCTAACCAATGCAGCAATCAAACCTTTCAGAATATGAATCATTTATCACAACTCTCTGAATGTGGTCTGCAGTTTTCCCACTACTTGTTCTAGGTCATTTACTTAAAACGTGTTATAGCTATTGAATTACACTGAAAGCCAGACAACTAGCAGTTTCACGAGAGTCCATCTTCCATATTTTCTCACTACAGGTCTAAAAACTTAAAAATGTGTTGGCATTAGTTCATAGCTATTTGACACCACAATCACAATATCTGTTATACAAAGTCTATGAAAGGGAACCTTTGGATTTTTGGGGGCTTTTACTAATGTGACACCCCAAAATTCCAAGGTTCCTTTTCATAAACTTTAAAATCTTACATCATTTGTGCTGTACAAAAGTGTTAATAAACAACCTCTTACCTTTAATTACATGTTAAGGACATTTTAATTATGAGGATTAATTTAGACAATTTAATTTCTTTTACACTTCAACTTTCTAACCCAAGCCCTGCTCAGAGATAATAGCTAGCATCTCTTCATGTTTTACAGTGAGTTGTATAAACAAAACTAGCCTAAATGGCATTTTTATGAAAACAATTATTACTAATTGGGGTGAAAAGTCAATACTGTTTCTTCACTGATTGCTCTGTTTGGGCAGTAAACTAACATATTTTTCCTATATAATTAAAAATTAATTCTGCTACCCAGATAGACATGACCTATAGTTTGTTAATCAAATTATTGCTTGGGCGGCTTTGGTGCTTTTTCCTTTGACCTTCTGATCTTTGAGAAGTAATTTTTTCAACACTCCAGAACTAAAGCAATAATAAAATATCAGCCTGTAATCAATATTCTATTACAAGCAGACTGCACCTAAACAAGTACAGTAAGCTTTATAGCAAGTGGTAACGAAATCTGCAAAAATTATCCAGTTTCTGTATATTGAACCGAATATGTTACATGTAGATTTAGCTCAGTCATATACTGTAGCATCAATGATCTTCTGATAACTGTACCTACTGGTAAAATGATAGGACTCCTAAACGAGGTAGCTGCACATAGTCCCCTTCGTTTCAGAAAACTACCTTCACTCTAAAAAATCACTCCCCCCCCCTCCCTATTGCATACCTCCCCCCTCCACAATGTGGGTAGCTAACACATTTAGCTACTTATCACAGTGCTTTATTAGCAGTGAAACACCAAAATGTATCAATTCCTAAAAGAAAGAGGTGAGATGGAGAAGGATTGTGGGATTTTGGTTGCTGATTGATAGCATGCAGGTGGACTGTCATTGGAATTGTGGATAGGTGAGGGCCAGGTAAAAAAAAATGATATTCCCTAAAAAGGTGAAATAACCACTGGAATAAATGACGGCTCTTCAGCTCTATAGCTTTATAACTATGAGGGCTGCCCTATTGGAAACTATGACTATGACTGCCCTATTGGAAACTATGACAGCCCTACTGGAAACTATAAATAGAAACATGGAGGGGAATCTATCAAAACTGGAGTAAACAGAATCTGGAGCAGTTGCCCCTAGCAAATAATCAGCTTCTATCTTCAGTTTGAAATTGAATGAGAGAAGCTGATTGGTTTCTATGGGCAACTGCTCCGGATTTTCTCTGCTCCAGTTGAGATAAATTCCCCCCATTGTGTTTTATACATTCTTTTTCTGATAAGATTATTTTATATTGATGGCAATCACATATACGCTGAAAGGTGCCTATAGACCAAGGTGGATCAGCACTCAGTTTGGCCATTTGCAGTTAGATTTAGAAATGATTGTCACTCTGCAATCCCCTTGGCTTACTAATCTCAAGATAAAAATTGACTGTCAGAGTAAATTTTTCTGGTGGTTTGCTCCCTAAAATAGGGCCATGCTTGCTCACTGACTAAACATGCACACCTGCCATTAGAAGCTTAAATATATATGGAAGGTTGTCTGGTTTCACTAAACTTTTTCATAGGGCGGTCTTTTTGTTTGACTGTTTTTTGGATAGTGGGGAAGGGTTGGAACCTCTGTTGGGTTTTTATTGTTATCTGTATTTGTTATCTGTATCCCTGCTAGCACCAGTCACATGAAGTAAAAAGAGAGACATTTCCCCAATGTCATTTAAAAATGACATAGGTTCTAACTCTGCCCCATGCAATAAAAAAAGTGTTTTATAACTGTTTGTGACACCATTTGAGACGTTTTCACCAGCTTCCTTTTCAAGGTAAGTGAGTGAATCACGGAGAACAATAAAAACCCAGCAGAGATTGTAATCATTTCCCACTCTACCACCAACAAAGTTTAGCTTTCTCTTTAAAGAAAAATTTGCCACAACTTGAAACATAGCCTCAAGTTTGAGAAAGCTAATTTTATATACACCAATTTGCATACAATATGCACCTGTACATTAAATATGCAAAAATGAATTACTAGATGTTTTGACGTAACTATTTTTACAATTGGTGTTCCCATTTGAAACATAAATCATTACACTGAAGATCCATGGAATATTAATTGCCACCCAGCTGTGTTCTGTTTTTATTAGTAATATGGCTAAATAGTAATTGTCCAGTATGGTTGAGCGTATCAATTTGTGCAAGTCAGCATTCACAGTAAATCTGGCCAGTTCACTCCACCTCCATATTTGCAGAAAATTATTTATCCGAGGTTTCATTACGTACATCATTTTACAAGCAAGTTGGCAGGACACTACGGGTCTCTAGAATTCCATTTGAGCCAAGATTCAGTTTAACTTACCTGATCCCTGTTCCCTCTGCTCCGGCGGTTGGTGGCCCGCCGATGTCATCACGTCTAAAGTGGTCTAATGGGTCCTGCTAAGGGACATTCCTCAGCAGTGAGGGTGTGCTGCCTGGGGAGCGGGGATTAGGTAGCTGAAACAGCAGGCAAGTTCATGGTATAAACAGGCATGGTTCAGCAGCATAGAAGCAGGCAGAAGCATTGTCAGTGATCAAGCCAAAGTCAGTAGCCAAAAGGTAAAAGGGTTAAAGTGGAAGGAGATACGCGTATTGGGTAATCAGCAGCCAAGGGTCGCTACAAGAGTAGCAGTATAAAGGATGTATTTTGGAAGCAAGAACAGGAAGCCAGATATTGTCAGGAGCACAATAATCTGGCAAACGGGAAGTACATAGGCATGACTTAAGTAGGAAGTTCAGGGAAGGATTTCAGAGATTTTAGCAGAAAACTGGGTTTAACTGTGATTGCACAAGAGATCAGGCAAGGAGCTATCCAGAGTTTCAGGTGGCTTCAGCAGGAAGAGCCAGTGCCAGTCACAACAGGGTCCTTGGGTTCAGATTTGGATCCTGACACCACCAAGACAAAAACATGCAGTTAACCATTGTATTGAGCTAGCCCCAATGCAAGGAAAGGGTTCTTTTGTACCCAAATATTTTAGGTGCAGGCCACAAGGCAAGCTGGGTTGTACACAGGAAAGCAGAATAGGCCAGGTCACAGATTAACAGGAACTAGCTGCAGACCACTCAACAATCTCTCCATGCAGTGTTCCAGTTTATACAGACCATATGGTGCTAGCCTCAGTGCTGAGTGTATACACATGCCCAATAGCATGTGCACATGTCCAGTGGTCACCATAAAGGCAGGACCATGCATCTAATATGCGCATGCACATGTGCCTGCGGTCGTCTTACATTTTCCCCCACACAGTGCAAAAGATCCAAGGTGATATCATGATTTAAAATTCAGTGATGTTCTCCCACATTATTCACGTGAAGCACGAGAAGCAGCTGAGACCAGGGAAAGGGTAATGCCTGGTAAAATATACAGCCAGTTATAATACAGATCAGTATTCATTCACCAGATGCAGCAAATGCCTGGTGGCAATCCTACTCTAAAGACATCATATTTTGAAATAGTTATAATGAAAACTTCCACTTATATAACTGCTTAAATCCAGTTCATCTAGAAAGTTGGTATAGCTAGAAATCCTGGCTATACTACAGTCCCTCTATGTATGTCACTTGGTTTGTGCTAAAAGTGTTGCTTCTGTTGCTATGAAGACTTCAGAAGAAATTAGGTTCATCAAAGCTCTGCTTCAGGGAATGAATGCCAGTGAGCCTGTGGGCAAATGTGACATTTAAGAAATTACCTTGGTGTCAGTGCGTGGATTCTCTTTTATTGCGAAATCCTCACTTTTTTATTAGCTAAAAATTGCAACTATCATTTTCCATATCCCTGGAGGATTAGACAGCATATGAATTGTTTGTGAACTGTGAATGTGGCTTTCTAGGTGTCTGAAGAAAGCTGCGGTATCAGACATCATTGTAGAATTGGGAATTCCCCTCAATGTGTTCAGTATGGGAATTACATAAGAGTTCAAATATATATTAAATGGGTTCTAAACCTTCCAGTTTTTTTTTGCCTATATCTACTGCTAGCAAGCAGTAGATATAGGCAAAACATTTTTTTTTTTTTAAACCGCTTTAACAGCAGTTTAAACTTACCTCGTTATTGCTGCACGCTCCCACGCCGAGAATCAGGAAAAAATGTTTTGACTTTAATGCCACTTTAACTTAGTTACTAAAATCTCATATAGTTAAGATAATTCCAAAATTAATTTTAAGCAGCTTTTAGTGAAATAAAAGCCACCTGGCGCACCCGCAATTAAGGTCCTTGTAAGGCATTTCCTTTTATAGGAAGACAATGCTATATCCCTGTCTCCCAGTTGTTCTCCTGCGTTGTCCCTATCACATACACACATTGTCTTTGTCACACATTTCAACACATGTTACGCAGGCATGGTTTACTGTTATCACCAATAGGAAACCCACCCTATGCCATGCAGCTAAATGAATGTAGATATGACTTAGAGATTCAAAAAGTATCCTTAGCCTTCCAACAAACACATTTAAGAGGAGCCGAGTTTTTTGCGCTTATACAAATCATTCAATTGTAAGAAAATTTGCAAATAAGCTCGTTGGCTCAGGTAAGCCAGCTCCGCAAAAAAGAGGCCTTCATTGTTGGGTACCGAGAAAAAAATCAATGTTTAGAAATACAGGGCACCAAACCAGAAGGTGAAAGAGTCCAAAAGTGCCTTTAATTCATAATCCAATCAAACAAAAACAGCCAATGCGAATGGAATAAGGATTCAAATGGATTCAAATTTTGTCTTAGTTTTGGATAGAATAGGGAAGGGTAAAAACCCATATGCCAACATGTAAAAAAGGGTCTAGAGCTTTCCTATCTGGCTGTAACAGTAAATATAAAATATTATTATGCAATATGTCATATTTTCCTGAAAAAAAACATGAAAATTAAAAAAAGTTTTAAATATATTTTAGCCCTAAACATAATAAAGAAAAAAACATATTTAAAAAAAGCATTATCTGTAAGTATGCTGCCCATCTAAGGGCCCATTTACACTATTGTGCTGTGGTAACACTCGTTTTCTCCATTTCTCAGTGCATTTGTGCTGCTAAAGTGGCAATACACTAACATTAATTAGCACTAACGGTGCTAAAAATGCTGCATGCACATTTTCTGGTCTGTTTTGGCACATTGGATAGTCCATTCAAATAAAGGAGTTGCCCTATCAAAGCACATGTTAATGTGCAGACCAGTGTGTGTGTATGTGCTTTTGAAGCACCGCAGCCACTAGATTGGTGTGACTGGGCCCTAAGTGGTTGACAAGGAAGCACAAAATCTCCTTTAACTAAACCCAGACTGAATATGTATATAATGTATTATAGATTGCAGAGTCTCCCACTTAGCACTCACCGGATGGCATAACTACAGAACAAAAGCAGTGAAGCATGGTAAAATATTTGCCATCTTAATAGATGACCTCAAGAGGGCTATTTTTTTTTTTCTCAATAAAATTACAGTTTCCCAAAAGACCTTAGAAACTGGATTTGTTAGGAAAAACCCAATGTGCAAAGTTGCGACAAGCAATAGATTCGCTATACCATCCCCCAGGGTATTGTTATTATATTAAAGTGTGCCGACTGAAATAGCACAATACGCACAACTGCTCAATGAAACAGGATATTAGAAAAAAAGCTATTGTGCTTGGTTGTAACAAGCAATATATTAACTATACCATCTTCCAGGTAGATGTTATTATATTAAAGTGTATTGAACAAATTGGCAACAAACACACAACTGCTCGATGAAGCAATCACTTCAGAATGAAGCCGTACTGTGTAATAATTAACAACTTATTACGCAGTGGGTATTTCCGGTACATTTCTGCATCCAGTGCCCATTTTTTTAGTCCCCCAAAAACCCTTTAGTTTAGAACTCAATATTGCAAGTATTGTAGTCTGTTAACTGTTTGTGGTTAATACAGTTTCCTTACAACCTTTTTGCATACATAACAATGAAGTAACCAATATAGTGAGACAAGGAATACTTGATAAGTTTAAAGATCACGTCATAATTAGCACCGCACTTAAATTTTGTATAATTACATACTAACTTATTAAGTAAGAATGGTTTGATAATAATGAATAGCATATTAAGGGTCCTTATACATCCTTGCAGTGCATTGCAAGAAGGCAGCCCATTTATTTGAATGGCTTTCTAACGCACCAAAAAGGCACCAACAAAAAGTGCATGCACTACTTTGAGCAACCCAGCACCCCACAATGCATAGTTCTGCGTTACCATGCAATTCCATTGCAATGCATGTGCATTGAAAAGGTGCGTTGGGGTGCCATTCAGTTTGAATGGCACTGCAGAGCACCAAAGTGTATAACACATCTGTGTGAATATGACCTTAGAGTTCATCACCGACGATATACATCTCTTTGTCTATAGTAACAGCCTAACACCCAAAAAAGTAATAAATTGTGCATTTCAAGATTGCCCCTAAAATCTGTTTTTATGGACAATCCCCCCCCCCAAAAGAAAAATATGCCTGTATTTTTGTGGCGGTGTGTGAAAATGTGTGTAACATCCAGCTCAGAACCCAGATCAGAACACTGGATGCCAAGATGGGGGGCCCATATCACTTGGTATTTACCCAGTGCATACTTATTTATATAATTATAATATACCGTGTGTCGTTTTAACATTCAGTGTGAAACGCCGAGATGGTAGGCGTCAAATTAAAGTAACAAGTGACAAACCAGATCTAGTCCCAGACAGATTCCTATAGCCTCAGAGGTCTCAGTGGGGAATTGCTTTACATTTGTTTCACATGCTGCTGAATTAGGAAACAGTAAAAAACGAATGCCTACATTTTCCTACCCCCTCCAGGAAGACAGCCGGCTGACCTCTTCTAATTCTTTAAGAGGTATTTCGTCCTCTACCTTTTACTAAAATAGTTTTCCAGAACGACTCACTTGCAACCATGACATTTCAGTAACTACTTTTTCTTGTAATGGAGAGTGGTACAGGCTTTTATTGTGAAGAGGTTAAGGCACAAAACCAGTTACAGCAGTATAAACTTGATCTATAAGTGCAATTTACAGGAAATGTATCTTCCTGTGAGGAATAGTAACTATGCACACGTATTTTTCTTTGGAGGAGTTTGAACAACATGAGACCTAATTACAGTGCAAAGTATTTATCTTCAAATCCAAAACATATGGCAAAATATTTTCACCCGTAAGCCAATAGACCAATATGTGCCTACATGCAGTTTGCATTTTATTATGGCAATATTGGCCAATTAACTCATGATTGAGTCAGGTGTGACAGACTCTACTGTTTTCTGGCACTTTGGAACATATCTGACAACGACACCAAACTCTTGCACAACCTAACTTCCTTCCAGCTGCTGTATTCCATATTAAAGTAAGGTTTTCTGCTCTGGAACAGGTGTTGCATAAAGTAAGACTTACTTTATATATTAAAGTGGGCTTTTAAAATGAAGGAAAGAAAAAATTGGAAGAATCAGTTCTGCATTAAGTAACATCAATAAGGTAAAAAGTGACACAGTCACATATTTAGTACTGCATTGACACAACTAGAAATGTGCACAGAGACACAATCAGCACCAAACTGATGCAAGCAGAAAAGTGCACAGAGACACAATCAGCACCATGACAAGGCAACCAGATAGATGCACGGAAATATGGTCCGCACCATACTGATGCAACCAGATACATGCACAGAAATATGATCCGTACCAAACAGATACAACCTGATGCATGTACAGAACTGTGGTCTACACCCGGCCTCAAAATTTCCACTCGCCCACTCGCAATTGGCGAGTGAAAATTGCGGGGGGCGAGTGGAATCTCATCGAGAAGCGCCGCCGGCGAGACCAGAGATGGGACACTACCGCTTAATTACTGACCTCTGCGCTGTGCGTTACATTACTGACCTGGCAGAGTTAAGTCCGGGGCAGGGTAGGGGTTAGGTGGGGCAACTGGTGGTGAGTAACTTTTAAGGCCTGGCTAGTAGCTCAGGGCTTGAAATTTTGAGCCCTGGTCTACACCATACTGTTGCAACCAGCTATATGCACGGAAATACTGTATGATGCACACCATACTGATGCAATCAGATACATGCACGGAAATATCCGCACCATAATGTTGCAACCAGATACATACACAGAAATATGAGCTGCATGCACCGTACTGATGCAGATACATGCACGGAAATATGATCAGCACAGTACTGACGCAACCAGATACATGCAGGAAAATATGGTCCGCACCATACTGACAAAACCAGACACATGCATGAAAATATGGTCCGCACCATACTGAGACAACCAGACACATGCGTGGAAATATGATCTGCACCCTACTGACACAACCAGATACATGCATGGAAATATGATCCGCACCCTACTGACACAACCAGATACATGCATGGAAACTTGATCCGCACCATACTGACGCAACCAGATATATGCATGGAAATATTTTCCACACCATACTGATGCAACCAGATACATGCACAGAATTATGATCTGCACTGTACTGATGCAACCAGAAACATGCACGGAAATATGGTCCATACCGTACTTCTGCAACCAGCTACATGCACTAAAATTTGATCTGCATTGTACTGATGCAACTAGAAATGTGAACACAGACACAAACAATACTCAACTGACTTAACCAGAAACATGTCTGTAGCACCACAATCAGTATTGTACTGATGTAACCAGAAACATGACCGCAGCACCACAATCAGTCCTGTACTGATGTAACCAGAAACATGACCGCAGCACCACAATCAGTCCTGTACTGATGTAACCAGAAACATGACCGCAGCACCACAATCAGTACTGTACTGATGTAACCAGAAACATGTCTACAGCACCACAATCAGTACTGTACTGATGTAACCAGAAACATGACCGCAGCACCACAATCAGTACTGTACTGATGTAACCAGAAACATGACCGCAGCACCACGATCAGTACCGTACTGATGTAACCAGAAACATGACTGCAGCACCACAATCAGTACTGTACTGAGGTATCTATGGATAGTGATGGTTGTCACTAGACTGTTCTCCTGATTAGCACTACAAACACATCAAATTCTCTTTATCTCCATTACATGTTGGGCAGGGGAATTAGTGATTACATAAGATAGCTTGGAAGGAACATAAAGTTGTTTGTGATTTCAGTTCACTTCCCAGGAAGTGACAAGGACACTGCATTTCTGGCAAGATCACCAGGTATTTTCTGCACTTGCTAAAAAATGAATACTAATGCATCCACCACATCTAAGGACTGTTTATAATATTACATGTTTGTTCTTGGGTTTAGAATGAATCATATTACCATTCTCTAATTTTATTTACGGATGCCACTTTTTCTTCACGCAAAACCCAAACACTCTAGCACCACGTGGCAATTTTTTTGAATATACAGAAAGAGCAAGGATAGACAGCCAGGGGAGAGAGCCAAGTGAGACACCCAGGGGAGAGAGCGAGGAGAGACACCCAGGGGACAGAGAGAGGAGGAAAAGCGAGGAAAGACAGCCAGGTGGAGAGATTCGGGAGAGAGAGCGAAGAGAGACAGCCAGGGGAGAGAGCGAGGAGAGGCAGCCAGGGGAGAGAACGAGGGGAGGAAGCCAGGGGAGAGAGTGAGGACAGACAGCCAGGAGAGAAAGCCAGGAGAGAGTCAGGAGAGACAGCCAGGAGAGAGTCAGGAGAGACAGCCAGGAGAGAGAGTGAGGAGAGAAGGCAAGGAGAGAAAGCCGCCAGAGGAGAGAAGGTGAGGAGAGATAGCCAGTGGAGAGAGCAAGGAGAAACAGCCAGGAGGATGAGCGAGGAGAAAGAGCCAGGAGAGAGAGCGAGAAGAGACAGCCAGGGGAGAGAGCCAGGAAAGAGAGTGAGGAGAGACAGCCATGGGAGAGAGTGAGGAGAGGCAGCCAGGAGAGAGAGGGAGGAGAGACAACATGGGGAGAGAGCAAGGAGAGACAGCCAGGTGGAGAGAGCAAAAAGAGGGAGCAAGGAGAAACAGCCAGGAGGATGAGTGAAGAGAGACAGCCAGGAGAGAGAGCAGGGACAGACAGCCAAGGGAGAGAGAGGAGAGACAGCCAGGGGAGAGAGGAGAGACAGCCAGGGGAGAGAGGAGAGACAGCCAGGAGAGAGAGCGAGGAGAGAGAGGAGAGACAACCAGGAGAAAGAGAGTAAGGAGATTTAGCGAGGAGTGACATATTGTGCCTGGGTTTTAGCTGGCCTGAAACATGGACACAGCACATACCGGACTCAAAACACGGACTGTTCGGGTGAATCCCAGACAGGTGGCAACCCTAATCTTATTACTATGAATCCACATGCTGCTTACTTTTAAATAAACAGACAAATCAGCATCTATGTAGATGCTAGGATAATACCTACTCTGGCATTTGATTCCAAAGAAAGTTTTAGTAATAAAAGATATACAGATAATCCAAAATCCAGAATGCTCTCTTTCTTTCTCTCCAACTCTTTGGAAATCAAAGCACAACCATGTAATATTGTCATCTAATACAAATCTCTCTCTCATTGATAATTATATTTGTGACCTAACTTTGCTGAATATTAGTAAATGGCAATCAATAGATGAATACAAATACAATGATGTATTTTATTAGTTTCACCTTATGACCCTTTGATCTGAGTATTTCCCTTGGTTATGGAAAGCAGGGATTCCTCACAGAAAATGAAATATTTATAGGATACCACCAAGGGAAAACAAAACATATTAGTCATCTTTATACAAGCAAATCAAGGTTGACCTCACATTTCTTCCTAGCAGAATCTATTTTGAATAACTTAGCACATTTTTAATTGACACTTACCATAGTGCTAGCATGAGATGCTGCAACCTTGGCCAGAAAACAATAGTCCTCACAGATGATTTTATAGGTTCATACTAGGGTTGCACAGATACCAAGTACAGTACTCGGTACAATTACGAGTACATGACATGTACCGATACTTTTGAGCTCCAAGACTACACTAGAGAAAAATTAAAAAATTAGGAGGCCGCTGTCATTTGTAAGGAGCACACGGAGCTCCTGGGATTTGTACATCTCTGTTTTAATGTACGATTTTGTTTTTATAAATATAAATAAAGGGATGCACAGATACCAGTTTTGTGAGTACGAGTACTGGTACTTGCCGAGTACTTACAAGTATGAGTACTGATACATTTTTGTCATGTGACAGTTTTTCTAGAGCAATACAGACTAATGATTTCAGGACAGTGGTGGAGTGCCAGAGCTAGGTCCAGGCTGCAACCGCTGCAACCCTGGTAGTTCTTATGAAAATGCCAAGTATCTGCACTGGTACTCGAAAAGTATCAGTGCATCCCTAGTTCATACACTTTTAAGATGTCAATAAACAAAAGAATAAGCACATTTTCAGTGGTTACTGCCACATACGATAGTCCAGGAAGCAACAAGATGCCATTAGATATGCTCCACTGGATAAGGATTTGTTATAGACTTTGAGGTTGACCCCACACCTTTTTTTCTAAACGGAACAGTATACATAAAAAAAACTGTACTGTTCCATAAATGAATGAAGACTGCTGCATGGGGTCCCCCTTAAAATCCATACCAGACCCTTATCCAGGCCTACAGCCTGGCTGGCCATGAAAGGGGCAGCAGCATAAGAGCAACCCCCCTTTCCTGAACCATACCAGGTCATATTCCTTCAACATGGGGAGGGAGCAGAGCCTCCTCCCTCTCCCGCAAGGCACCCTGCCCCCATGTTGTATGGGGACAAGGACCTCCTTCCTGGCTAGAGGATATGGGGGTCTGCTTAGGGACTTATTAAAATCTGTAAGCCTCCTTTAAAATAAATTAGCCCTTCTACCTACATGAATAAGAGATACATAAGACCCCTCAATATTCATTCACAAACAAATGTTAAATAGTAAATAAAAACACCCACATCTTAGACGATGCCCGATGACACAAAAATCTGCAACTACACCCATCAATATTCCCGACGCAAATGACAGTCCTCAGCCACGTGACAAATGTCAAACGCAGGTTGGGGATCCCGGGTGATGTAATTGACCAGATATGGTCATGATTATATTTTTAAAAACTTTTTTAGGATTAACACTGGTCAAAATGAAAAACAAAGTGTCTTTTTGTCATAGAAAATTAAATATTTTTTTACACTACATATTACCAAAGAAAGTCTACTTTGTCTACAAAAAAAAAAAACAAGGTATGTGTTGCTCTAAATTTAAGTCAATCTTCAATGTTATTGTCAAATATTGGAAGAATGGAAGATGTTAAAAATGGCTTTAGCAACCCGGACAACAATTGTTTTCAGTAGATGTTCTGTTGAGGCCTTTACTGCGGTGTGGTGGCACTGATGCTGTTAAGCCAAACATTCACTTCATTAACAGACCACAAATGTCATCCATAAATAGTTAATGCCTCATCCACTTTTAATATGGCCTGGCATTTTTTACTCTCTGTTTTAAACATTGTTTTCTAAAATGTTTTCACCGGGACGCATGGCCCTATTTATAGATCACATGTATTTTGTTCTTAGATGTTAATCGAAGCTGGGAAGCATGCCGGGGTTTTGTTTAAGAAAAGGTACTTAACAACTGGTGGTTAAAATATTATGAAAACCTTTCTCTACATTGAATACAATGAAATACACTACTGAAAAGAAATGAATGTCAGTTCTCCTTGGCTACTCACCAATTCATTTACAAGGCACCTGCACTCTAACAACCAAATACTGAATTTTGAGCTCCAGTTCTAATACAAAGGATAATGAGGGCAATTTTTTTTTCTTTGCTTTTGGAGTATAAAGTAAACCAACAAAACAGAATAATAAGTTATAAATGTTATACATATGCTACAAAACATAATAAACATTTTTATGTACCAAGTGTTAGGTAAGGTACAGGTGAATATTGTTCTAGTCTGCACCCTAATCAGGGTCTCAGAGTCTCTTTTGAGGCCCTTGATAGATTGCTCTTTACCCTTTTCCGTCAGCTCCAGGAAACAGCTGTCACTCTGAAAATACACCAGTAACCAACTGTCATGGTCCCTGGCTCTGGTTCATATTTACCTGACCCTTCTGAATTCTATTGGCTAAAGAGGCAAACCATTGCTTTGATGGGTCAAGAGGAAGGTGAACGATGTATGAGGGTCTGTGCTAAGGCCAGAGACCATTGAAGTTGTTTCTCTGCTGCATTATGGAGATTCCAGGTACCCTGTACAGTAATAGGTACCTGTACTTTGGAGGGAGTGGCACCTCATATTTTGTATTGGGGTCTCAGGTTTACTTCAAAGTGAAACTAAAATTAGTAAATCATCTGATGAAACACCAGCAACACACAGTAGGCACCAAGTCAGATAAGTTTCCTGAGGATTTCAGGGTGCTCACTTGGAAGTAGTATGTGATGCAGAGTTCAAAGGTCAGTAGTAAGTAGTGCAGCGTGCAAGGGGGAGTGGAATGTAACACACAGCACAGGGGTCAGTAGTAGGTAACGCAGCGTTCAGAGATTGGTAGCATGTAACACAAATGCATGGGTCAGTAGTATGCACTGCACAGTGCAGATGGCAGTAATACATAGCATACAGCACAGTAGTAAGTAAGCACAGTGGCATTGTGGTTGGCACTTCTGCCTTGCACTATTGGGGTCCCCGGTTTAAATCCTGGTCGGGATACTATCTGCAAGGAGTTTGCATGTTCTCCCTGTGCTTGTGTGGGTTGCATGTGTATGTATTCCTGAGTATGTATGCACTTCCCCAGCATGCGCCACTGGCCATGAGATTTCTAGTGATTGGCTGGAGAGACACAGACGCCCCCAGTGTTCTTCCATTGGTTACCCCACGCTGCAGCAGGGTCACACCCCACTACAGCTAGGTGCAGACAATAGCAGAACACCCAGGAATGACCTAAGAATCAAGGAACCACAAATCAGGCAGTCTGATTACAGTGCCAGCAACACTAAATTTAAAGAGTCACTCGACTTAGAGTGAAGGGGCTACACATATTAAAAACAAGGTGTCCTAGGTGAGGAATGAAGAATGGAGAGTATGCACTGGCACCTTCTGATGTCTGAACTTACTTAGGTATATTAAATTACACAGTTTTTTGTTTTTTTTCTAAGAGAGGTTTACTGTATAATGCATATGTCTTTTAATAATGAAAAGTTAGTACAAGAATCCCTGTGGGTGAAAATATTTAGCGTGGGATTATTCCACCTTATTCTAACATTACCTGTCAGAATGTTTTATTTCCCTCACCGCTGACAGTGTGAACCTGCCAGGTGAGAAATTCACAGAAATAAATTTTATGCCTCCAACTAATCATTGTGTTTTGTTTTCTTTAGTGCTTACTGCTGACTGCTTACCATTGCAGCTTATATTTCATTATGGTGCACAAACATTAAATTTCTAGTAATACACATAATGCATTAACATAATTGCTGCACACCAAGGCACAGCATATTTGATGTAACGCTATCAATAAGCAGTAACCATATTTAGAATATATTGTGACGTTAAGGAAAGCATACTACAAGAAACATTTATTGAAAACTAAACCTACTGCAGAATGCTTAGAAAGTAGTTTACTAATAGTGGCATACGAAGTAGCTCATTATTGGTGAAGCATTGTTTTCCATGGTGTATGAACAATTACCTTTGTACTGCAGGTTCTAATGGCCAGGTTTGAAACAAAACAAATTAGTATGGACTGCATTCATGACTGCAAAGGATATTTGTAGTAAATAATGGTACACGTAGATTAGTGAAAAACTAGATTGTTTCAGATTCCATGAGTAACATATTTTGTCCCATAGAGAACATCATCTGTTTCATTTAGGAAATTTAAAGGGAATATATAGTGATTTTGTTATAAAATTTGTTGTTTTGTTAATATGTTATATTTTCACAAGCAGCCAACAGATGGAGCTCTGGGTTCCTTTTCACGTGTTTTCTTGAATAATTCTCCTTATTGTATTGAGCTCAGTAGCTCAAGCAAAAATGTATTGAATCAAATGTTTATTTGTAAATTGAACATTGTATTCAGATAGTAAAAACAAATATAAAACATCAGTTTAAAAGGCCTTGTTCACACCGAAAGCGTGTGCGTTTCAGAGCGGTAGCTGCTGGAACGCACCGAGCTACCGCTCTGGAACGCACACGCTTTCTGTGTGAACAAGCCCAAAATTTATAAACTTGTAAAAATTAAACATTAAGTTTTAAAAAAGAAAGTCAAATTATTTGAGAGACTTCACATTATTTAGCAATCGTCAAATAAAAGTTTAGAAAATCTATCTATTTTATTTTTAACTCACAACAAACTCCTTAATCCCCGGTCTGCATGACGCTTATCTATCGCTCGCTTATCACGCTTATCATCTCTACTGATGACCCTTGCCCACCATTAGCGCCAGCCAGTATAATGGTCTGAGAACTTGAAAACTTCCCTACACGGCCTGAAGGCTGTATAGTAACATAATGGTAGCAATGGGGAGTGGTGATTGGTCAACATGGCCATGTGACTGTGCTGGACCATTGAGATTCTCTTTTTTTTCTGGGATGCTGTCCTTTATTTAAAAAAGCAAACATGAAGGGTACATGTTGTTATTTAAAGATTACATACTCCATGGGACTAATTCAATAACAGTTAAGATTTAAAAAAATAGAACAAAAGTTGTTGCCCAATAGCTAACAATCACAATTACTGTTATTGGATCACATTTTCTTTTCTGTAGTTTTTATGACTCAGTCCCATTAATATTCTTTTTTTTTCCACCACAAACTAAAAAAGATGTTAGCATGCTGTTTTTACAGACATAGATGCAACAATCATATATCATAATTAAAACAATCACACTGTGATTATTAGTTTTGCCACAAGGTTGCTGTTGATGCTTGTCTAATGTAATGTTCTTGTTAGTGGAACTACATGATTATAATTAGTTTTCTGTCTCCATGTTCCTGTTGTTTTCCAATTAAAACAAGAAAGGCTCAGCTATGTGCCCATCTACATCTTGACTGGTGAGCGCCAACTCTGCAGCAGCTGTCCAAGAAAAGAACACATTTTTACAGACTCTACAATGGGCAGTAGCCTTCATTGACCTTTTGCCAATTGGCAGTCAAATGAGAGGAGGCAGGACTTAGCATGAGAAGAGGGGCTTGATAAAAACTCAGAGAGAAGCTTCATGTAGCCAGAACCAATGGGCCAACAGAGAAACATAGCATAATTTGAAACCAACATGCTCCATGAGTTGCCTGCACTTTAGCACTGTTGTTACCTTAATGTCCAATGCAAAATCAGAATGGCGTCTGTCAAGGATAGGGGTGCAGGCACGAGGGAGGCCAATGTGCAAAATGTGCAGGGTATTAGACATGTGCGATTCGTTTCGTTCCAAATCGAAATTCGGACGAATTTTCGGAAATTCTGATGTTTCCGAATTACAGACATAACGAATGCAAACGCATCCAAATTTCCATTTCCGAAATTCGGTAGCGGTAGTTCGAACTGTCGTTTCGTTTTCTGTTCTTATTCGTTTCTTATTCGTTTTGTTCGTTGGAGCAAAGTGACATTAGAGAAGGAGAAAAATATTTTTTCCCCCTCAAATGTCACTTTGCTGCAAACGAACGAACGAAACGAATAAGAAACGAATAAGAACAGAAAACGAAATGAACGTGCGAACTACCGCTACCGAATTTCGTCCAAATCCGAATTCCGAATCCGAACTGACTTTCACACCCGAATCCCGAAAAACGAAATAACACAAATCCGAATTTAAAACGAAACGAAACTAAACAAATTTTTTGGCAGTGCACATGTCTACAGGGTATCACCATCTGAAATCACAACAACCCAAAATTCCCCAAACCTGACACAGGAAACAACTGAAAACAGCACACTCACACTAATATCCAAGCTGCCACCACTTATATCTTACAGGTTTGCTCCTAAAACCTCCAACCAGTACTCTGCGCTCAAGCAGTCTGGCACATAGGATTTCTTAGACCATACACACTGGTCTCACTAGCAGGTAAGGGTTAGCTGAACCAGCCAAGATCACTTATAGAGTCATGCAAACACCTGCTCACAGTCTTCAGAATTGTGCATTCTTCAAATCAATCAAAAAACAGCTTATTATTTTTATACTTAATATGCCTAACTAGGCAGGTGCGCTGCCCACAGACCCCCACATAGACTCCAATCGGGTTTGGGTTCAAGTTCACAATTTTTGGATTTCAAGATAGATTTGACAAACAACCTGTGAATCAAACACAGACACATTCCCTCATCTCGTGTCCAGCGGGAAAACACTCTAGAGTTAAATGACCCTTGCTGTTAAAGAATATATATTAAACCTTTGGCTTTTCTTCAACACTGTATTGTCAAAATGTTACGCATGTTCCCAATTAACTTTGCCATGACTAGATTAAAATGTCATGTGTATTCTGAATTAACTCTGCCCTGACTAAATCACCACATAAAAATATGATCCAGACTTGCTCACTCTTAGCTGGACCTTGACAGAGTCAAAAAGTGCCGGTCTCTCACCAGTGGTCCAACATGACCCCTGCCTTGATATAACTACAGCCCTACAATCAGTAATGCTCATGTCTCCTGCACATTACAGTGTTGGAGCTGAGAGAAGACAAGGTGAGTGTCAGACTGCTGCAGAGAGACTGCAGCCATGCTGATTTTATTTGTATTTTTTTTTTTTTTAACTACAATAGGGTCCTGCTCACTTTACCATATGGTTTAGTGTTACCATTGTTCTGCTGCTTTTTTAACCCTATTTGCAAAACGGATAGAGGTTTTGCATTTTCTACTTTTATACTGTATATCAGTATCAAGTCTGATTCTCCAGATATTTTTGTAACATAATTGCTAATCAGCTTTAAATTACCTTTTAAGTACATTCTGGTCACATTCAGAATTTAGCAGGGTGCCAATCACAGCAGAAGCAGTGGGTGTTCCTGGATATGTGTGAACTTCACTAATTGCAGAGGTTCTTTATGAAGAATACTTTTAGCATTGTTATAAATATGAGATCCCAACAGTTATTGCTATTGGATTTCTTTTTATTATGATGGTCAATTCAGTTTTCTTCTGGGATCTTAGAAAAAAATTATGGAACTTTACAGCAAGCTGTCAATAGGGCATCGACCTAAGAATTCCTTAATAAACTGCAGATGACTAGAGATTTGGCAATGTATTGTAATGGCAATTATAAAATACAAGATACAAGAAGTACAAGTAGATTGTCCTTCTATTAATTTAAATAGCCTGGCACTACACATGTTCAAGGCAGCTTCACACCAAAATGTTCCCTTCTACCTGCTTCATGGCTGAATGGTGTTTTGGTTTAAAATCTCAGCAGTGTAGAGATAGATCACCAGTACACAATTAGTTAAAGTTCAAATAGTAGTTGCTTTATTGAAGAATATTGTCACATAGGTTAGAATTCCAACGTTTCGGGGGCCACGCGGGGATCTTTCATCAGGGCAACACAGTGCCCTGACTATGTTGCCCTGATGTCACTATGTTGCACTAATTGAGTGCTGGTGACCTATCTCAACACTGCTGAGTATTTGCACAGTGCCGCAGTGTATTGCTGCCTGCTCTCCCCTCCGTTGCAGGCAGTGCCATCTTCTCCTGGTCTTCTATTTGAATGGCTTGCTGGCTGGCTGGCTGGCATGATGTAACTCCCGTGCATGGAAGTTACTTCATTCAGTATGCTGAGCCTGTGCACTGAAAAAAATAATTGCTGACAGGCAGGTAGGCACTTTTTAGTAGAAGAGACTTACACAGTGACCTGCCCATTAGCAATTTTTTATAAGCACATTTTACTTGCACTTTAGGGCAGCCCATTGGCTTGGATGCAGCTGCTCGGCCATGGAAACCCATTCCATGAAGCTCTCTATGCACTGTTGTTGTGCCAATCTAAAGGCCACACGAAGTTTGGAGGTCTGTAGATATTGACTCTGCAGACCGTTGGTGACTTCTCTGCACTGTGCGCTTTAGCATGCGCTGACCCTGCTCTGTCATTTTACGTGGCCTACCACTTCGTGGCTGAGTTGCTGTTGTTCCCAGTTGCTTCCACTTTGTTATAATAACACTAACAGTTGACCGTGGAATATTTAGCAGCAAGGAAATTTAATGGAATACCTCAATCCAATGATTTGGAGGGGTGTCCCAATACTTTTGGCAATATAGTGTACATGTTCTGCATTTCCATACTTTTTTATTTATATAATAAACACATCGGAATGTAAAATATGTACTACCATACATTTATTGTACGAGCATACACTTTTTTGCCTCTCTATGCCTGCCATGTATGTCTGTTGATCTACTTTGCAGTTATGCTATCATTACGAGGTAGATTGATAGACATATATAGCAGGCGCTAGGCAGGTGACACCGTCATTGCATGCTCTGCTACATGTTTATCCTTCAGCGCAGGTCCCCTGAGTCACCCATGCTGTTGCTGACTTCCCTGGTCTCTGCGCCACTTCAGGATTTTGTGTGATCGTTCCACTACTGCATGTGTAGAGTTGCCACTGGTGTATCCCAACAGTCTGACACCCAACTTTCAAGACATCACGGGCACAGACCCTCAACACCCAGGTTCACTTCTGCCCCCCTTTTCTAACACTGGTTACCCATGCAACTTTCTTTTAAAACTGCTCACCTCTGTATAACCTGCATCGCTCTTCCTACACTACTCACCTCTGCACCCCCTCCATCCCTCTTCCTACACTGCTCACCTCTACACTTCCTGCATCCCTATTCCTACTCTGCTCACCTCTGTGTCCCCTGCATCCCTCTTTCTACACTGCTCACCTCTGCATCCCCTGCATCTCTCTTCTTACACTGCTCACTGCAGACCAAAAAAAAACCCTATAAAGCATGGTTCAATTTGCTCCAACAGGGGAAAGAAATTCCTTCCTGATCCCATAAGGCAATCGGATATTTCCTGGATCAACAATCTCTGGTTTTTTTCATACTTATAACATGTTAATATCTGGTTATATTCTGTGCATTTAGGAATGTATCCATATTTGTGTGAAGCAATTAACTGATCTAGCTAGAACTAGTTCCTGAGGAAGCCTGCTCCATATTAACATACTTTTTACTGTGAGGAAACCTTTCGGTATATAAAGGTTAAACTTCTTTTCCTCCAGACGCAAAAAGTGTCCCCTTGTCCTTTGCAGTGACCTTAAAGTGAATACAGGGAAGCACCATATTCACTAGATGGACCATTTATGTATTTATACACATGAGCATATCCCCCTTAATCGCCTCTGATGTGAATTCTAGTTCAAGTAAAACCAATCCATTTATCCCTATGCCTTATTGTCTTAGCGATCATTGTACCTCTACTCAGGGGCTGACTGGCAACTTTTAGCCCAAGGGGCAAGTACAACCCAGAGGCCCATGGTGCGGCAACTTGGCCCCCCTCCCGCTCTGCCTCTTTCCCGCTTTCTCCCCGCCCGTCTGACACTTTTGCCATCCATGTAACAGTAGTGTGAATGTATTTATCGGTTTAGCAAATGTAAAGCACACTGGTAATGGAGGGATACATCGTCAGGGCTGTGCGCGTGCATGACTGCTGCGACCCTGATAGTTCTGCCACTAACTCAGAAATACATTGTACAGCATTGCAGAATGGCATTGGCTATAGAGAACTACAATTCCAAGAAATACATTACACAACAATGCAGAATACCATCAGCTATAGCGGACTATAAATCCCAGCAATAATGACTACCAACAGCTATAGAGAACTACAATTCCCAGCAATACCATTTTACAGCAATGCAGAACAGCATCAGCTATAGAGGACTGCAAATCCCAGCAATACCATTATACAGCAATGCAGAACAGCATCAGCTATAGAGAACTACAATTCCCAGCAATACCATTATACAGCAATGCAGAACAGCATCAGCTATAGAGGACTACAAATCCCAGCAATACATTACACAGCGCAATGCAGAATAATATGAAGCTACATACTCTGTTGCTCTGGGTTCTCCGCCTGATGTCTAAAGGGTCTCAGGTGGGCAGTGCGGGCTCTCACCAGGGGTCCAGAGAGTTTCACGGGTGCGTGTGTGTGCAGCAGAGGTGGTTCCCTAATTAGGCTCTCAGGTGGCCAATGCGGACCGCCAGGTGGTCAGTGCGGGATCTGTGGTGGCCAGTGGGGGCTCCCTAATAATAAGTGGTGGCTCTGTGGTAGCTCCCAGGTGGTCAGTGCGGGCTCTCTGCT
>NW_017306487.1:209108-265434 GCF_000935625.1 Nanorana parkeri
CGGGGGGCAATTGCCACCCTGCCCCCCAGCCCAGTCCGCCCCTGCCTCTACCTATACAACATATGAGGAAGAAAATAAATGGAGAAAACAATTAACTTATTGTGGCTTACTTGCAATGGAGCTCTTGCACAATGTATTGCATATTCCTTTCTTGTTGTTAAAGGAGAACTATGGGGAAAAACACTGACCCCATAGTTCTCCTTTAAAAGTAATCAGAATGGGTTCTTACATGACAGAATAAAAAAGCCTAAAATGACAGAATATTACCATTCATAAAGATCAAGGCTACACATAAAGTTTTCAGCAAAGAATTTTGATGAGCTGATGCAAATTGCACTTTCTTCTTCACAAGGTGAAATCCAGCAAAGTAAATATTCATGCAAAAATATGCCAGGAGAACCTTAATGCAGGAAAGACCCATGAAGCAAGCACATTGATGTCTTAGCAGGGTTCTGATTTAGTTAAATCAAATGCAGCTCAAACTGATCATGAAAAAGCAGCTTATATTCCTGGAGATGTTCAAGGTTTAGTGTAACTCCAGCAAATTAGAAAACCATCGTGAATTACTTAAAGGAGAACTATGGGGTCAGGGCTTTTCCCCATAGTTCTCCTTAGTGTAACGGGAGGACACAAACTAGCGTCCTCCCGTTACCCTAAGCTCAGTATACCGCGAGCTGCAGCTCGCGGTATACTGAGACGCCGGAGCGGATCCCGACATCGATGTTGAGATCCGCCCAGCTGCGTGAGTGACAGCCGGCTCTGCCTATCTAGAGGCAGAGCCAGCTGTACCCACCCCCTCCCCCGTCCGTTCCGCCTGTCAGCACTGGCGGATCAGAGCGGGGAGGGGGAAATCCAGCCCCTCCCCTGTCACGGCAGAGAGCCGTGACAGGATCGAGAGGTGTTCAAACGCCGGTATGTGTTCGCTCACCTCCCGATCTACTGAGCCGACCTGTGACAGTCTCATTGGCACAGGTCGGCTAGAACTATGAGGTGAGTGAAAAGCACTCACCTCATAGTTCTCCTTTAAAGAATTAACCAGACACTTGTTAATAAGTTTAAAATCTCTACATTGAAGATTGCTATATTGGCAAAGGATAATACATTTTAACCAATTTGATCACTTTTCACCAAGGGGGTTCCTCAGTACTCCTGAAACACAATGGCTTCTCATCTTGGAATTGTATGACAAAATTAATATATAGTAAACTCCCTGTTATCCAGCATCCCCGGGGATTGGTAGATTCTGCATAAATGTAGTTTCTGGTTGCTTGAGAGTTACTATTAAAAACAGGTCTAACTAATGCTTACTATATGCTTACCCCATACTATACCATAACATAATGTAGCGCCCTCTAAAATGTCGCTATTCAATTTAGAGATACCTGGACTATAACCAGTCTAGATACTGATTATACAGAGCTCTGCATTCTATAGGTGTCCCTGAATCTGCTGGATCGATTGCTCCTCCTGTTGCTGAGGAAAAGGGGGCCTTGGTATACAGTGAGGGAGGATCCACCCTCAGGTTATGACTATGAACCTGGCCCTAGCCAATCCCTGAGTAGGATTACTCAGAGGCATGGTTGAGGGCAGGTAATAAAAGGTCTGGGGACACTGTGGAGAGAGCTCTTCCCCTAGGGGCCTCGCCCTAGGAGGACTGTGTGTGATGCAGGAAACTGGCCTGGGCCTCAGCACATGGCAGGTGCTTAGGGACCTAGAGGCCTAGGATACACTGATACTTTGCTGGGCCCATACACGTGGCAGGTGATGGGTGCCTTGTTCTAAGAAGATACTACCACTAAACTGGAGTGTTCCTTGGCAGTTGCAGATGCTGAGGGCACAGAAATTCCAGATCTTGTTGCTAAGGAAAATACCTGATGGAAGCTGGGTCGGGGAGGAGTCCGCTTGTTGAGGGGTACCGCAGAGGAGCTGGTGCGAGCGTCCGTCGTCTGGGACCCACAAGGGAGATCCCACACCCTATTCCAGGTATCTGTTCACAGTACTACTACTACTACTACTACTACTATTGGTCCCTGGGACCAGATCGCAGTGATTTCAGCCTTAGCGGTAGCTAGGGGAAAAAGCTGTCCTCAGAAGATTCCAAGGGCATCCTACAGACCCTAAACCCTCTCTCTCCTATTGATGTTGCAAATAAATACCCTAAAAAGACCCTAAGACTCGAGCCGTTCTGTCCGTGAGTGTCGGTGTGCTGTTGCTGATCAAAGGGGACCGGTAGCTGGAACCAACAGGTAGGAGAACCCATTTCAATATTCAGCGGCTCCTTCGGGGGTGAGCGCTACAATAATATAAACTCGGTATTGACTGCATATTAATATTGAAATAGAGTAATCAAAAGCAAATCAAGACAAACAGACACACTTAACAAATAAAGATAGATAGGCACACAATTGTTTCCAGGATAATACGTGACGCAAATCAGCAGAACAGTGAGTACACAGGGGATTTTTTTTCCTGGTTAGATGAGAGTTCTGGTTAGTTGAATACCGGATAACAAAGAGATCACTGTAATTGGATTCATAACAATTGTCTTGGCACTCTCTATTTTCTATACTTTGAGTTTACCCAAATTGCCCCCTATTGGTGCTCTTATGTTTGAAAGTTGCCTATGTAAAGTAAATGCGCTCCATTATACAGACTACACCCTGCACAGTGGGATTCAATTGATTTGAGATCCAGCGCCCCTGACTTATATCTTCTTACATATGACATTTCTAGACATTCATAGCATTCATCGTACTCAAGCCTGCTGGTACTTTGTTAGACTGAATACCATATTCCCTTAAAAATTCGATATACCACACACAACAGGCAAAAGACTGCAGACAAATGATGAATCAGACAAAACCTACCTGAGCTAATCTCTACTGTCCATTTGTGGCTCATGCCTGTGTTCACACTATAAATATAATATGTAACGTGAAAAATTGACTATAATACGGGGTTATAAAACAAATACAAATATACCAATTAATTATTAAACCTTAACTTCAGCCTTAAGTTGCCCATACACCATACGACCATCGCAAGACTTTTGTCTTGCGATGGTCGTAAGCTTATTAAAAGCACGTACTATCTGCCCATCTTGGACAGGCAGATCGTACTTGCGATCATCGAAAGCCCACCCCGCTTAGGGGACGGCTTGCGATAACTGCAAACAGGCAGTGTGCGCGTGTGCGAACACCGGCCCGTTTGGCAGTTGTCGAACAAGCAGGCTTGAAAACCCGCCGAGAATCGTACGATTCTCGGCGGGTTTTCAAGCCTGCTTGTTCGACGGAAGACGTGCGACCGTACAGTAGAAACGGTCGCACGCCTTCCATACACTGTACGATTATCGTGCGATCACGGGATTTCCCGCGATTCTCGTACGAGAATTGTACAGTGTATGGGCACCTCTACAGTGGCACAGGTGCCTCTCCCATACTGAAATTGGTTACTCTGATTTCAGTGCAGCCTGCGAGCTAATCACAGTGTGCATTAGAAGCTGCAGCAAGTCAGACAGAGCCTGCTTCATTTCCTAGCTGGAGGACATCAATCATTATTTAGATCTTTTCTCCCCAGCATTTGTGTCCCTGGCACAACCCTTTCATTTATTGGATTCAGTTCTTTCAAAAGTAGAGGCTCAGCATCATATGTGGGCAATACCTAGGGCAGAGGTGGGCAAACTCCAGCCCTCCAGCTGTAGTGGAACTACAAATCTCATGAAGACACGTGCATGACTGCCAGAGACAGATGAATGATGGGATTTGTAGCTTCACCACAGCTGGAGGGCCAGAGTTTGCCCACCTCTGACTTAGGGAATTCTGCATGAAAATACAGACTCCTCCCAAGAGACAGCCCACTGCTTGTATCAAGGCTGAAGGCTGTAATGTTATCAGAAAGCTATGTACAGCACCCTTTTAGCCTGCTTTGCATATAGAAGCACAGAGACCCACCGATGACATCGCTCGTTCTAAAATACAGCATTTAATTTTAAAAAACAAAAGATTTTATTTAGAAATGCAATTAGCATGTTGATGAGGAGGGGAAAGGAGGAACCAGGAAGCCAAAATATAAGCAGAGTCAGCTTCAGCTTTAAGACTGCATTTCATATTTCCATTAATTCTACTTGAGAAATCCTATGTGATGTTTCACAGCAATCAGAACAGCACTTCTAATCAACACAATTGAACACCATCTGGGCATAGCTGCTAGCTAAAAATCAGTCCAAATTCAATCAATCATGGCTTTTGAGCACCGTCACAATAGGAAAATGTTACAGAAAATGTTACAGAAAGAAAACTATTTCACTCAAAGTGTAAAACTTGAAAAGCTATTGTATACTTTTTTTTTTATATATTTCAGCACTTTCAGGTATGATGTGTGTTCTATTTCTGGTGTGCATTTCTTGCTCCCATTGCTGTTTTATCAATCTATGATTAAAGAAGCTTTCTTGTAAAAAAAAAATATTGTATTCTGATAACTGTATGGGGGTAATACATTTAATGGTGCCTTTATTTACATTTTTCACCACATTTAGTTGCTGTCAGACTGTTTGCTCTGATATTAAAAAAGTTCTTCATTTGCACTAATTTGAAGATTAAACAAAAAGCAATAATTTGCAAAAAAAGAAAATATATATATATATATATATCTTTAAATGCAGCTAGTAACACTCTCAGTAGCTCAGCAGGATGTGACAAAAGAATGTGCAGATCCAACACGTGACCTCTCCCAGCAAAACAGATATTCAAAGCTCAAAGTCTTTAGTGCGCATGAACTCATTTAGAATACTATGCACAGGACTAGCTAATTAGTCTAAAATCTATCTGAGATCAAAACAAACTTCTACTAAGCTATTTTATTTTTATATATAGATATCACAGACTAAACCATTGACTAGAAGCTGAAATCAGCTTAGGAAAAGAGACTCCAAAGAGATCTCCAAAAATTTAAATGGAGACAATTTTTACTGCAGCTAAAATTACTCGAATTTCATTCCGACATGAACATTATGTAACTGAATGGTTAGACTAAATGGTTTAATCATATATATATGGCTAGCTCAAATTGCTTACAGATGGAGATCTATACTTTACCACTAATCTGGAAATTCTTTGGTCTCAGTCAGTGATTTTCAGTTTTGGTCAATTTTGGACAGAGTTCCATCTCATCCCCTGTTTTCATCTCTTGGGAAGGGAACTCTACAGCTTATCACCAATATGATATCACCACCCTTCTCAGTTTTCTTCAAATAATGCCCAGAATTTACCTGAAATTATCTGAAATACCCGAAGGAGGCAGAATTGGTCAAGGAATAATTTGGGGATTTTTCTTTAAAACTCCTGTACCATGTCATGAGATGACCTCTGACCTTCAGCTAAGTGGAGAACCATACATTTAAGAGACAGATAGTAACTTGACATGGGTTCCAGACATTGCCTAAGCATTTGTCTAATATACTGTCAAGGCTGGACCAGTGATAAGTGTCTAAATGTGCCCATAGGAAGGAGGGTTGATGTAGTTTCAACCACGGTAACCCCATTATAATGGGGAAATTGGGAGAGGGAATCACATAGAATGTAAGATATTCGGAGGGAGGAGCCGCCGTGACGTCACGCACGAGACGACCCTTCGCTGGAGCGCGGGGACACGCCGGGTAAGTCTGTGACATATACTGTTTGAGAAAGTTTGAGCATGAAGAAAAAAAATATATCTTTCTATCTTTCAGACACGAGGTCATTCGTACTAAGATTGTAGTTACCTAAATTCTTTCACTGATTACAGACGTTATGATAACGTGGTGATAATGTGTACTCCATATAATCATTTGTAGTATCGAAAACACCATGTTAATACAATACAACAATATATTGCAATTAGTAAAAACAACTAATTTATATAAGATATATATTGAATATTGCAGTATAAAAACCAAATTACTTAACTGAGCAAGTATTCACCTCATGCAATAATAATAATAATAATAATAATATAATGAAAAGTATTGCTAATAATAATCCTGTCAAATAATGATACGATATACTAGGTAATTTTCAATTTGAACTCTTTTGCATATGTTGATAAGATGAGAAAGGGGAAAAAAAATATCACGGTGAATAGTTCTTTGTGCTTTGTTAAGCTTGAGACATGGCCTCTTCACAAATTTTGCAGACTGGTACAGTGTCAGTCTTTATCTCCTTTTTTACATATTCTAATTATGTGAATAAAAGGAAATCATTGTAAGCACCCCCAGTAGTGTTAAAGGTTATCTCGACCCCTGTCACTTTTGCTGAACATAGGCATTTGAAGGTACAGCAACACCACATAATTAAATCAGCAGTCTTTTTTGATGTCTTATGCATTGCAATTCTGACAGTTTCAGAAACTGGAAAAAGATGTGTAGGTACTTTAATTTTGGGGGCGGGCGGTTCAGACGTCCTTTAGGAGGCAGGGATATGACATACAGACACTAAAATTTCAGACTTTGAAAATGGCATTACACTCTTCAGACTAAAGCAGATATTTAGCATGGCCTTCAGGGGCCAAGGTTAACTATAGTTTCTTAATCAAGGACAAAAGGGTGGCAGTGTCTCCGCATAGCCCACCCCCTAGAACGTTATAACTGCCCAGTCATCCTACTTTACCACCAACCAACTGCGGCATCCCAGCCTGTCTAAGCTTTATTGTTGGCTGGTGATGAAGATTTAACAGAGGGATGACATCATGGATCACCATGATAGTGTTTAGCCTGGTGATTATCTGCTTAGGCACAAGCACTGTCACAGGGGAAAGCTATACTGTATGCTCCATTATGCCTGGAAGACCAGCTCCATTAGTCCCCGTTCACACCTTTACGTTCCATTAAAGCATGCAAAACGTGCACATTGATTTGTGTTCACGGAAATCACCCAAAACATCCAGCAATCTTGCAGTTCTGTTAATGTCACCCAAAATGCGGCAGGTAAAAACCGTGCATTTTGTTCTCGTGCATTGACACGTGTTAAATGTGCACAAACCTGTGGTGAAAAAACGCAGTACACCTGTAGCAGAATCTGCTACATGAGCTACTTTTCCTGCGTTTGTTGTGCGTGCTGCACTCAATTAAATCAACTGGTGATGTGCAGGAAACGCAAGAAAACGCAACACACGTTCACAGAACTCGAAGACATGAACGGGAACTTAGTTAGGGCTCCAGCAGTTCAGGGAAGCAGGTTGGGGATGTGGTTTGGTAACTATAACTGCCCTAGGGGTATGCTACTTGCAGACACTGTCACTTTGCCTTGAATGGGAAAAATTACAGTGTCTCTTAATGTGACGCTAAACTCAGGAGTTAAATCTTAAAAATACATTCAAGTATCTTAACTATTAAAAACATTGTATCTTATTTTATATCACTCAGCTGTAGATCCTCAAATCATCTTTGGATTGGTGCTGACATTGTCCTTCCTTCTGGAGGGTGGCTACTTTTGTTCTCCATGGTCCCTGTGAGTTGTAAAGTAGCCACTGCCCCAAGCTCACTCCTGTGATAGACTGCAATCTCAATACAAATTAGTAAACTAAATGTGAGATTGTAGTCCATCACAGGAGTGAGCTTGGAGCCACCCTCCAAAAGGAAGGACAGTGTCAGTACGAATCCAGAGATGATTTGAGGAACTACAGCCGAGTGATACACAAATGAGCTACAAATGAGCTACATTTTTGTCAATAGTTAAGGTATATGAATGTATTTTTATGATTTAACTCCAGAGTTTATTGTCACTTTATAGTGTATCTAAACCCAAAAGTAAGAGTGTAATATATTGCAGCTATTGTAGCTTACCAATGCTTTAATGTGGTGGCTGTATTAGTTTTCATTTTTTGGCTTTTTTATTTTTATTTTCACTTGGTGAAAAGTCTGTTATTTTTCAACTTCTTTTAACAGACCAAGCTGTCCAAGAAAAGTGGCACAAACCATTTAACAAAATAAAGAGCACTTAACCCTTGCAGTGCTGGGGTAGCTCCACTTTAAGGATAAGATTTTACTGTACCAATAGTTCTTCTTTAACTTGTTAGTCAAGTCTATGTAAATCTGCTAGTGCATCTAAACCACCCTCTCCACAGGGTGACAATGCTGCTGTTCAAGGGTGGCTCTGTGGCTCTGTGGCTCCACCATAGAGTGGAGCCCCCCTAAGGCAAGAAGTGTGTTACTGACCAGACGACAAGGTGAAATTAAAGGGGGAAAAGCCTAAAAAGAAAACAAATACAGCTACCACATTTAAGGATTATAAAGCTGCAATACATTTTTTTTTATTTTTGGGTTTAGATATGCTTTAATGTCTGAGCTCCAATCAAACAGCTGAGTGCACAATTGAAATACAAATGTGTGAACTGTCTTTCTTGCCAAAAGAGATAGTAATTGTGCTCAGCTAGTCTTGTGACTCCTACATGTGCAAGACAACACAGCCAAGTTAGTGGCATCTTTTCACTAGTAGCAAACAATAGAGCTTGGCTATCGACAAGCCTCCAACCTGACTATACAATAAGGATCTGCTCACTCATCTCCCTAAGGGTCCCCACACACCTTACGATTATCGTACGAGAATCGCGGGAAATCCCGCGATCGTACGATGATCGTAAGGTGTGTGGAAGCCGGGGGACCTCTACTACTGTAAGGTCGCACGACTTTAAACTTACGGACATGTTCGAAAACCCGCCGAGCATCGTACGATGTTCGGCGGGTTTGTGGCATGTCCGTACGATAACAGCCGCACGGGCCGGTGTGCGCAAGCGCACACTGCCCATTCGGCATTGCGGTCATCGGAAGCCCGCCCCTCAGGGGGCGTGGCTTGCGATCATCGCAAGTACGATCTACCTATGCAACATAGGCAGATCGTACGTTTTTTTAAGTACCTTACAACCATCGCAAGACAAAAGTCTTGCGATGGTTGTAAGGTGTGTGCCCAGCCTTAGTTCTTTTCTCCTGTCAATTATCCTGTGGGGTATGATAATTAAGCAGATGATTTGCAACATTCACCAAACATTCACAGCAGGTAAATCTGAATGCTGCTCCCACCCACACCCTGTGAAGTGGTTTCCAGACTCTCCTGCTTCAGTGCTTCAGCCTTTAGAGCTGTCACAAGCCCAGCTAAAATGCCGGGTAAACAGATGATCAAGCACAATCCTGTACTTGATTGTCTGCATTGGAGGGCAGGAGAGACATAAGGGATCTAAAAGACCCCTGATGTTTACATAAAGATAACCTGTCACCTGCCACTGTTTTCACCTGGAGCAGACAAAATCCGGAGCAGCTGTGCATGGCAACCAATCAACATCCACCTTTCATGTTCAAAGCTTAACTAAACAAACTGAAGAGAAAAGCTGATTGGTTGCCATAGGTAACTGCTCCAGTTTTGATACATCCCCCCACCCGTATTTAGGACAAAATCCGGATCAGCAATAGCCTATGAGATACAATAAATTACTATACTAATGAATACTAATAATACACAGATGCAATACCAAGAGAGGAGATAAACACTGACATACCAATACAAAGTACACAAGCAAAAATTAGTAATGACACTCAGTGATAATTAGGAGTACATGGAAAACAAATCAAATTAAATGTTTTATGTCGGCTTCAGCTTCAACTTTAAAAATATGTTTTGCCTTTTTGATGTGAGAATGTAATAAGATGGTGAAGGAATTTACAGTCATACTGAAGTGAATAATGTATTTGACTGATATAAAAAAGAAGATTCCTAAAATATAAAACTAGTGTCAGTCTCCTAAAACAAATGCTGACATCAGTAGCCGAATGTTGCTACCATCTGTCTAAACTAAATACATTTTATGAACTGTCTTATATATATTTATTAGTGCATGGCTTGTCATTTGATATCATTTTAACTACATGTTGTCTAATGTAATGAAGATATAGCATATGAAGCTGTGATGGCATTTCTCCACGGGTAGCTGCAATATTATTGATTTCCCTTCAGGCCTAATTGCTTAGTCTGGTTACGGCACGAACTCTCCTGACAGGCAGGGATGAGGGAAAGGATTCATTAACTTTCATAATTTATTGGAATTTGGCCAAGTCAGGGGGTCTCACATTAGTTTTGAAAGTCAAATAAACGAAAGGTGAAGACATTTTTAAATAGAGAATGCTGGTAGAAATATGGCGATCTACTGACTTTCTGACATAAATGGGACCTTTCTGCATTTGACATGTGCTATGAGTAGGTTGCTCAATACAAAAGGGTTTTCAATGATGACATATTCAAATCTGCCATAGTAGTTTCTACATAGTAGTTTCTCCCTCATCACTCAACCCAGTATTTCTGTAAAGTACAACTAAAGGTTCCTATGTGACCAAATCCAGTTCACTATGTGATGCAAAAAAAACTCATAAGTTAAACAAAAAACGTATTTTACTTTTCCTGAGTGAGCCAAATCCTCTTTGATTTGTGCTCCCCCTACAGCTGCAACTGCACTATACTACTATAGTTGTAGTGTTTCAGCAACAGAGGAAGTGCTCGTAGCTCCTAGCTTGTGAATCAGTGACAGTGCTGACAGCCACACCATGTTTTCCGACTACTATAATGCAACCAGGCACAGCCTACATGAGTGTGGCAACTATGCTCTAAATTCAGGAGCAGTGCAGCATGGTTGCCTCACCATCACAGGAAGCTGCATTAGATCAACTTCACTGACAGAATGAATAGGTATTTTTGGGATGTTGCAGGGAAATTAAGAGAAAACTGTAAGGACAGATGCACTTATAATTGAGTTCTGAAGCACATATCTTTTCTAATAGGAGGCCTTAGTTCTACTTCAATTCCATGTAGCAGAGAGCAGTACATCATGTAGTCAAACTCAGGTGAACTATGAAAAAAAATTACATAGAGTTCCCCCTTTCCCATAAGAAGACCCCCTTCCCATCAGAAGCCCCCTTTCACATCAGACCCCCTCTGGATTAGCATTATGTGTTTCCATGGTGCTGGTGGTCACCTGCAATGTGGAAATGCATGACACTGTGTGAAAATTTGAAGGCACCCCTGAGAAAGACAGAAGGCACCCCAGGGTGGCCCGGCTCCCTGGTTGAGAAAGGCTGGGTTAGACTATCCTCTGCAAAGAATTGTATAACTTGCAATATTTAGATGGGTGAATTCAATGTATTCAGATAAATTGAATTGAGTAAGCTGATTTTTTTGATGAGTTAAATAAAATACTAACATGATTAAAACAATAACACAGCATTTTACTCAGATCTGTTTCAAATATAATTTGTTGTTTGCCAAGCCCTAAATCTATCTGCCAAATGGAAGTGTAACAGGTATTTGTTAAGGGAGCATTGCCTTGCAGTCTTCAGGACAATAATGCTTGTCCAAGATTTCCTATTGCTGTGTGTACAGTGTAGCCCTGGTTGACAGAAGAGCTACATTATGGATCTCTCTCTTGCCGCAGGTATTCGACGGGGAACCGGAAAAATTCTGCCACACAGTAAATGGCTACATGGACAGCCTTTGGAATGGGTCCCATCCATGTGTTCTGTGCTGTATGGGGAAAGAGAGAATCCCAAAGGGCCTGCCAGGGATATTGACTGCAAACTCCATAGAGGGAGAAAGATGGGAGCTGTTTGACCCATGTGGGCATCAGATACAGGCACAGACTTGAGATTACTGTCTGGATACACCCAGCTGCGCAATACTGGCAATACTGTCTGTCAATACTGGCAATACTGTCTGGATACACCCAGCTGCGTGAGTGACAGCTGGCTCTGCCTATCTAGAGGCAGAGCCAGCTGTGCCCGCCCCCTCCCCTGTCCGTTCCGCCAGTCAGTGCTGGAGGATCGGACAGGGGAGGGGGGGAATCCCTGAAGGGAGCCATGAGTGACAGTCACGAGTGGACAGCCTTTGGAATGGGTCCCATCCATGTGTTCTGTGCTGTATGGGGAAAGAGAGAATCCCAAAGGGCCTGCCAGGGATATTGACTGCAAACTCCATAGAGGGAGAAAGATGGGAGCTGTTTGACCCATGTGGGCATCAGATACAGACACAGACTTGAGATTAGAGCCCCAGAGTGTGTGCTACCTCTTGCCTGTCCTCTGGGGAAGATGTGTGAGCAATGTGGAGTTGTTCAGAAATGGAGTGGCCTGTCATTGATGCAAGCTGTATACCCCACCTAGGGAGAGCCCTTTTTGTCTCTGCCATCACCCACCCTGATGGAACAGAGTTTGTGAGACAGCTTGCTGTCAAGACATCCATGCAGCATTGGAGTGGTGAGAGGCCTTTTGGGTAGGAATGCACTGATACAATTTTTTCAGTATCGAGTACGAGTACCGATAGTTTTTGTTTTCAGTACTCGCTGATACAGAGTACTGAGTACCGATGCATTGTGCCTCGATTATCAGGAAGTCAGGCGGGGGATCATGACCCGTCACCCGGCTTCCTGATTGCCTGTTAAGGTAGTGTTTTAGCAAAAGAACACCAGCTTCAGAGGCTTCACTCGTTTCTAGGCAGCGTAGATTCCTGACCAATCAGGAAGCTAGGACACGAGTCATGACGTGCCGCCCGGCTTTCTGATTGGTCAGGAAACCAGACTGCCTAGAAAAAGTGAAGCCAGCTTCCTAGCCAATCAGAAAGCCGGGGGGCGGGTCATAACCCACCGCCCGGCTTCCTGATTGGAAAGGAAGCTGGCTCCATGCCCCCTCGGCACTGACAGTCAGAGGGAGATCTCCCTGTGACTGGCAGTTCCAGTATCGGAGGTAAGTATCGGAGCACTTGGGCGAGTATCGGTATCGATGCATCCCTACTTTTGACCATGTTCAAGGCTCCATTCAATAAGGATCGTGCATTGTATGTTGCAATAGTAGGTGAGCTGGAGTGCCATTATTTATTAATGGCACCCCAACTTAACTAGCCATCAAATGTACGTTTTATCCCACCACATCGCATAGTAACCTCTTACCATTCAATGTGATTAGATGCAATAATAAAAAAAAAGGTGCTTGAACTTCTTTCAGTGTGATTTATTTAGTAGGCAGTCCATTCAAATGAATAGGCTGCCTATTGCAGCACACCCTGCAGTATACTGTATCTGCAATGTCACATCGCAGAGGACTGAACGATGGCTACTTGTGTAAAATGTGCTTGCTGTCTTTGGAACTATGCTGCCGCCAGTTGAACTATGCCAAGGACACTTTGGTGTGATAAGTGTGACTCAGCTGATTATTCTTATTCCTTTGTTTTAATTACCATTTAACCTTTAAAAAGTGGGGCCTAAAGGACATATAGTGCTGGATTAGAAAGATTACTCTTCAGCACAAAAAGCTGTATGATCACTCAATAACCAAGACTAGAAATGACACCATACCCTTTATTTATTTATTTTACCTAAATTATGTGGCAGATGCACAAGAATATTCTGTGGCTTTCTGCTAAAAAAGCTGAATGAGTTGAATAATATGTAAAGAGCTGAATAATGCCTAAATTGGGTTTCCTATATTTAAATAATTCAAAACAAAATTCATATATTTTTATGAAGCAAAGTGTGTTCTTCCCAATTAACTCTAATCCAAAAAAAAAACAATCATTGGACAGGAGCGCAGATTCAATCTTATGCCACCCTCCAATGCATTGATTTGTATAATTTGATTTTCTTTGGATGCAATCAAGATGTTTGACTAAACAAGAGTGATTTTCTTTTTTTTTTCCTTCATAAGAATTTTCTAGACTCGAAAATAAAGAAAAATCAATGTTGTTAAATTTCTTTTGGATTTTCATTTGATCTAATTTAGATCTGGTTATTGCACACAATAAAATATTTACACTCAAAGGGATCAAACCAAAAAAGCATACCACACGCTGCAGAGTCCTGTTGATGCAATTCTTATTTTAGAATAGATCTTTGAAATCCAAGGCACTGGCGAAACTCCCACCATAGCAGACCACACAGTAGCACAGTTGGGACTCCTGAGTTAAAGGAGAACTATGGGGTCAGAGCTTTTCCCCATAGTTCTCCTAAGGGTCACGGGAGAACACAAACTAGCGTTCTCCCATGACCCAAAGCTCAGTATACCACGAGCTGTTGTATACTGAGACGCCGCAGCCGGAACGGATCCCGGCAATACTGTCTGGATACACCCAGCTGCGTGAGTGACAGCTGGCTCTGCCTATCTAGAGGCAGAGCCAGCTGTGCCCGCCCCCTCCCCTGTCCGTTCCGCCAGTCAGTCCTGGAGGATCGGACAGGGGAGGGGGGGAATCCCTCAAGGGAGCCATGAGTGACAGTCACGGCTCTCTGCAGGGATAGATCGAGAAGTGAGCGAGTGACGGTATGTGTTCTCTCACTTCCCGATTTACTGAGCCGACCTGTGACAGTTTCATTGTCACAGGTCGGCTCAGATTATTAGGCTGAGTGAAAATCACTCGCCTCATAATTCTCCTTTAAGGAGTGGTGGGCTGAAGGGTGCTCCACTTAATGTGTCCTAGGACACTCTGCAGAGTGGCACCAGATGACCGATGCTAGAATGCTGACTGTTCCACACCAGGCACTGCTCCATCATGCATCAAGGGAAGGTATTGTAGATCAAGGCCTTCCCTGATACAGAACATCCACAGACCTCCCGTCAACACGGGCGCCCTCGGGGCAGTGAAGTCCTGAGCAGAACTGAACAGTAAATGGGGGGGGGGCAGAAATCTCTGTTGCCACTGTCCGCTGCAAGTGCTCTCTCCCCAGCCCCCCAAAGGAGAAAGTTCTCCTACAGGTCCACTCTTCTGCTGATTATTCTGCAGTGGCTGGGAGCAATAACTAGCCTGCTATTGGCTATTTCAAATTGCAATAGCCAATAGCAGGCTAGCTACTGTATTGCACCTCTCACTGCTTGCTGTTAATCAGCAGAGAAGCGGACCTGAGAGAGAAAGTTCAGCACATTCTAGCTGTCAGAATACGCGCATAGAGATGGCAGTTCATTGGCTGCTGGCCCTGTGCATACATACATTTTCTGACTTGCTCCTTCCATCAGCTGATCGAGGGATGCCAGCCAGACAGCGGCAGCCACTGTGCGAATTTCCGCCTTTTCCTCAAGAACCGTCAGAAATTCGCATAGTGTTTATTATTGGTAAATTTAACTGATACGCATAATTAAAAAATTTGTGAATGTCGGCCCCGATTATCAGTAGAGACAATCATTGGTTGACCCCTAGTATTAACACATAAATTAGCTCCTTGGTTTTGCCTTGTGATTTCTAGTTATGTCTCTGATCCCAGATGTGTTTAGAGTCAATTCAATTTGACTTTTCTTTTTATAAGCTGAAAGCTGGTTCCTAGCATTTCCTTTGACAGCATTGCCAAATGAATAACCTCTAAAAATGAGTTCTTAAGGCAGTTTTTTGATGATTTTGAGGCCATTCACACCATAGTAGGGAGGTGCAGTGCATTACCATGTGCACATGAACATGAAATATGCCATGCATTAATGCGCATAAAGAGAATGTCACCAGAAATTGCAGATAAAAGCACAGAAAAATTTGTATTTTAAATGCTTATTTGTAGTGTTTTTCTTTCCAAAAATTGGCTAGCCAGTTATTTAGCAGAACCCTCCTTACCATCTTGTCTTGAATTGTATTGTGATTGTAATGTCTGCCCTATATTGTAAAGCGCTGCGCAAACTGTTGGCGCTATATAAATCCTGTATAATAATAATAAATAATAATAATAATAATAATAACCTTCTGCCTGCTTAAATGTGATAGCCTTCTCCTCTTCTGGGAGTGTCTAATTACTGTTTGTGCTGGCCCAGTTTTTTGCTCCTCCTTTAACCTCCCTATATTACATTTATTGTATCTGCTGGAGGTGATTGGAATGGTATTCAAAAGCCACATTCACACATAGGTGTAGCGGAAAAGCATGTCACGTTCATGCACATTCATGTATGTTCGTTTATTCCCGTGTCTGACATGCATCCCCATTGATTTCAATGGATGCTACGCACAGGGCAAATGCAATGTAGCAAAATGTACAACATGCGTTCCAAGTTTTCCCTGCCATTTTTGCTGGGGCTGTTTATATCACATCCAAGGTGGCGGCATCCAGCAGCAGTCTCAGGGTTTTTCAATGTCTACATAAGTGTGAGGCTTTTACAGGTAAATAACATAACTTGTATAAAATACATCACATGCATATACAGTATAATCTTGGGAAGATTTTTCCTGAAATGATTGCTCACTTAGTTTGGATGATGTTGGTGTACAAATTCTATATTGAACACGATTTTGTGGCAGTTAAAGGAGAACTATGAGGTGAGTGATTTTCACTCAACCTCATAGTTCGAGCCGACGTGTGACAATTAAACTGTCACACGTCAGCGCAATAGATCGTCACTTCTCGATCATCTCCCTGCAGAAAGCCGTGACTGTCACTCACGGCTCTCTGCAGGGATTACCCCGCTCCGATCCTCAAGTGCTGACTGGCGGGGGAGGGGGCGGGTAATGCTGGCTCTGCCTTTAGATAGAGTTTCACACTCCAGTTCCCAAAACTGTTAGATGACCCTAAAAGTCATACTGGAACTGGCTTGCATTTGGCCCTAATCTAGATCTGCATATACTAATATGAGTGTTTGCTGCAGAACTACTCTCATTCATGTAGCAAAACTTTTTTTTTTATTACTGCTTGCACAATACATGCCCTTTTCTGAAAAAAAATATTGTATTTAAAGAATTATTAACTCTGTCGGTATTGTGCTGGCAGATCTCATTAAACTAAATTTGAGCAATGTCTGTCTTAACACAGGGTTAAAAACCTAGAAGCATTGTATGCTACTCTCTGTGTCACGTGTCCCTCCTTGTAAGCTCTCACAAGCAGGGTGCTTCTAATCCTTTTGTGTGGAATTGTATTGTAATTGTACTATATCCCCTTATGTTGTAAACTGGTGTGCAAACTCTTGGCACTATATAAATAATGTATAATAATAATGTTAATGAGGGGAAGCTCAGTCTAGCCCTAGTCTTTCTATGGGGACAGCCAGAGTTTCCTGTCACTTTGAAATTGTACAGAGAAGCTTGCAAAGGCCTACTACACAGACACATCTAAAAGGTAAGAAATATTTTTTTAAACATTTTTAGGTATGATATGTGAATGGGAACACATAATAAACATATAGTGTGGTTTTCACAAATCTGACTGGAAAAGTGGAAATACACGTTAAGCTATACATGAGGCAATTTATCAATAGGTATCATAAAGACAAAAAAAAGCTTTTTATTGTCTCAAATATCAAGCAAATTAATTCACTTGCAGCGTCATTTGTATATTTTTCTTCTAGAGATAGGAAATTGAGTCTTTACCCCTTTGACTAAATATCACATCAGTATGCAGCTCTGTATGCTGATATAAAATCATCTTACATCCATTAGACAAACAAACATATTTTTATTTAACTTACAATTTCTTTTTTTCCTTTTCCTGGTCCACTTTGGCACAAATGATATAATCGTACCATCTTGGGAAGGTTACATCAGTGGAGCATTGCTGATAATTCTTATGAGATCTTGGAAAGTTTTCCTCTACTGAGATGATGTGCCTACGTCCTAGTCACATGTGTCAGGGTTCCAGAAAGTAAAGAGAGATCTAGTAACCTGCCCTTAGTTAAAATGGCTACTGTCAGAAGACCGGGCGAAAAAAACATAAATAAGGAATGCAATAAATACAAAGTCAGCAATTATCTAGAAGTATGTGTTTGTAGATTGTCATTACTAAACATTTATAAAGGTGTATTTGTTGTTATTTTGAAGATATGGGTAAAGTTCCTCTTTAAGATGCACCTCTGAGCTGATCTATGTGAATCACTGAAGTAGAAAAAGGAAAACAGATATAATGTACTTAAACTTGTCGATAATGTATGCATAAATGTTGTTTACACCCAGGTTCTACAATGAGGCAATGGTCATAGGTTAAGGAAAATGTCAAAAAGTAATCATTAATACTGGAATAGGTGCCTAATTAACACAGTGCCCTATCACACTCAAATACACAAACATGAAAACCATGTTAAATCCGGGACACCAAAGAACTGGCAAAATAAGGCAATATAAATGTCAGTTCGTACCATACACTGAATTATATTATTTGAAGATGATGTGCAAGCACCTCTGGACATAAAATGTTACGGAAAAGGACAGCATACCCTTAATAGCCACACATGCTCTTGACATTTGTACATTCATTTTGTTTTGAGTCAAGGTGACTTATTTTTGGTCTGAAAAGAGCAGAGCTGTTTCTACTGAGACACTGCTGATAGGCATCCAAAAGAAAGGAGAAATGTCTGTTAAAGAACGATTTCTTCTCTCATGTTTCACTTCTGAAGAAATCATATGACAACATGGATCCCGGGGGTAGCCAGAGCCCAAGGGTTAATTTTTCTAAAACCTGTATTTCAGACACGAGAGGGGGGAGGGGCAGGACGTCTTAAGACGCCCTCCCGCTCTGAGCAGACGTCCATCTGGCCGTTCACAAACGGCCATGGACGTAAGGTAGTTAAGGATATCTTCAGTTTTTACTCACCTAAACTGCTTATCTACATGCAGTTCTACTATCCATCACTTATGAACCTGCTCAGGAGCTAAGGTTTGCCCTTAAAGAGGAATATTACCCATATCTTCAAAATAACCACAAAGACACCTTTATGTTTAATGTTTAGTAATGACAATCTACAAACACATACAGATACCTATAGATAATTTCAGGATTTTTATTCTTTACATACCTTATTTTTCTATTACTCCCCATTCTTCTCACAGTGGCCATTTTAACTAAGGGCAGATTGCTATATCTCCCTTTACTTCCTGGAACTCTGGCACATGTGACTAGGACGTGTGACCATGCACATCATCTCAGGGGAGGAAAATGCCTTTCCCTGAGATCTCATGAGATTACAGATGAAATTTCCAAGCAGTGCTCTGCCTTCCCAGAATGCAATGCTTGGGTGTATTTACCTCATTTGTGCCAAAGTGGACCAGGGCGTGGAAAAAAAGAAATTGTAGGTAAAATAAAAAATATGTTTGTTTAGCTAATGACTGTAAGATGATTTCATATCAGCATGCAGAGCTGCATGCTGATGTGATTTTTAGTCAAAGGGGGTAAAGGTCCACTGTAGGGTTTAACAAATAACGCAAAAATTATTTGATTATATACTGTCAGAAAGACAGGACGATTGTAAAAAAAATGCATTCAGGATTCTTGCAAGCAGGTTATGTTTTACCTGAAGCTCAAGCTGCTGCATACAATTGATGTTGTTGTGTTGCATCCTAAATTCTTCACAAAATGCTTACTACACTTCATTGTGGTTTTAAGTTTTAAAAGGAAAGGCCATTTTTATGCTTTCAAAACCTCCTTTTTTCCAGGATGCTACAATGAAATTAGATGATAGCATACTTTAAAGCCCAAACTTAAAGTTTAAATCCGCTAAATATATTCCAGGTGTTCAAAGTCTTATTTTTTCTTTAGGAAGAGTAGAAAAGTATTTCCTCTGCCAGCATGCTGCAAAGAAAAACCCTTGGCCTCTGTGTGGAAGCAGTGGTCTCTCTGTACAGGTTTGGCATGCCCCCTGCTGAGCCAGAGCTCAAGCTCTGCAATTAGCAGGGAGTATAAGGTTGCTGAGTGCAGAGCTATACGTCTGACTCAGCAGGGCTAGTGTTGAGCCTCTGCAGAGAGAACACTCCTTCCATCCTGCGCAAGGCAAGGGTCTCACTCTCCCAGGCTTATACATTGGCTGTAACTGACTTTTAAAGACCATGAAGTAAAAGACTTTTAACTTTTTTTGTTTTGTTGCACCAGTATGTATTTAGGTAATTTAGACATGTGCGATTTGTTTCGTTACGAATTTAAATTCGTACAAATTTCTGTAAATTCGGGCATTTGGATGCATCCGCATTTCTGAATGACAGAAATAATGAATCCAAACGAATCTGAATGTTTGATAACTAAATTCGGATACATATGAATTTCATTTGGAATGAAACACAACAAGCGGGAGATCTGGCATTTACTCCTCTCTGGCTTCTCTGACTCTGACTTCTCTGACTTGTATCCTGAATCAAAACAAAGTAACAGCATATTGTTAAAATGTAAATAAAGAAATAAGCTGAGAGATCTGTGTTACTCTGTAACAGCTTCTGCTTCTTTGCTGACACTTCATCCCCAATGGAAAGAATCTGACAGCTGTCACAGCATTGGGAGGGTGCTTTTCCCGAAATGTATCTCTCAGGTCCGCTCCTCTGTGACTGACATCAGGCAGTGGGCGGAGCATTAGCCAGCCTGCTATTGGCTATTTCAATTTTAAATAGCCAATAGCAGGCTTTGTTTATTTCTTGCCCAATGTAAACATTGCATTATGGAGGTTTGTTTAAAAAACAAAATGTGTCGCCTGATGCCACAATTACCTCACGGGACATTTTTTAAAAACATTTTAAATAAATAGTCACAAATTCGTGTTTTGCTTTTTGTTCAATTAAAGGAATTTTTTTCAAGTGAAAAAGGGGGTACCCAGATGCAGATACGCCCCCTGCCCACAGACCTCCACAACCAACGGGCCAGGGTTGTGGGGAAGTGGCCCTTGTCCTCATTGGCATGGGGATAAGCTGGTTGTCTTTCACTAGCAGACTTAGTTACATAGTTACGTGGTTAGTCAAGTTGAAAAAAGACACAAGTCCATTGAGTTCAATCTATAGAGATAAGAGAGAAAAAAAAAGAAGAAAAACCTAAAACAGAACGCTATGCCCACAATTACCCAATGTTGATCCAGAGGAAGGCAAAAAAAACGTAGTAAGCATAGTTCAATTTGCTCCAACAGGGGAGAAAAAAATCCTTCCTGATCACATAAGGCAATCAGATATTCCCTGGAACATCTGGGATATAATTACTTTTGCCTGCGTGTTCTTCCTTCCCATTCCTCGTGAGTCCATTATTTGGTCTGTCTGTACTCAGTACTAGTCACAAGTCGTCTTAGCAGCATTTTAGGCATGAACTTCCATAGCTGGTAGATGCTATTGTTGGGATTTGTGATTGCAAACTTCATATGTGAACTACTTGCCATCTTTCAGTAGCTTGGATGCAGCTCTTGTTGACTTGCAGTGTTCTGTTTAGTGCCTGGGCCCATAACCTGTTGGTTATGTGTTTTAACCTGTTGGTTATGTGTTTAGATGAAGCACTGAGATCTTGAGGAAAGCTGAATTAAGTTTTACTTGCTGACAAGAACATTACATCAGAATACAGTATTGTTAAGGAAACATATAGATAGGAAAACTTCCTGTGTGTAGATAAGCATGCACATAGAAAACTAACATTGCACTACAGCTCAAAAGACAAATTATCAGTATATGCAGTTGCATTTCCAATGGACCCACTGTAAACCTCACTCACTGATGCGTTTTGAGGGTTGATTTGGGTCAGGTTTTAAACTGAACCAAGAAAGTGGATTGGTTGCTATGAGCAACAAAATGTTTACCATGAGCACACTTTGTTTACAATTGAAACTGAATAAAGATTGTTTCACAGATTTAGAGTTCATTTAAATATACTGTAGGTGCACTGTAGGGTGCAGTTGTTGCTGCCGTCATTTATGTTTGTGTTTACGCAAGCCATCTGCTTTAAACTTGCAGGGGTCAGACTAATGGCGCATGAACTCTGCTTGAGTACAGTATTTTACAATGAGTTAAAAAGCACATTTAAGTAGTCATGAAATCACAGCAAGCAACCATATGATAAATGTGTATTCCATTAGACATTATACGGGTTTGGTTTATTCTATAAAGAAATAAATGAACTTTGCACAATATTCTAATTATTCGAGTTTCACATTTATAACATTTTCACGTACTCAAAGGAAATGGACTAGTACAGAACATGAAGCCTGATCCCTTCTACCCTTCTAGCAAAAAGTGCAGTGATGTTCAATGCGTACAGTGCTCTCAGTTTGTAATGGGCTTTGAACATCCAAGTAATGATTAAATTAAAAAAACTAAAATGAAAGGGTGTATTTATAACCAATTCACAGAGCCATTTGTCCAGCAAAACTCTGCGAACATTCATTCTATGTGAATTAAAGCAAAAACTAATATTTTTGCTATATTTAACTTTTCAGGTTGAATGTAATATAAGGAAAATTCTGCATGATTGACCACTAGATGGAGCTAAGAAGCACGTGAAAAAAGTATGTATTTCCTATGTGTCTAAACTCCATCTAGTGGCCATAATGCAGAATTTTTTCTACTATTATAATTGACCTAAAAAAATATACTAATATCCTACACTTTTGCCTCCAATTCACACAGAATGAACATTAAGGGAGTTTTGTAAGACGAATGGCTAAGTGCCATCCGTCCGTTTTTTTACTACGGGCGGACGGCAAGAGGTTAAATAGACCCCTACATTTTTCACTCTGCTCTCCAAAACTGTGCCAATTGTTTGCTATGATTTCCTACCTGTTAAAAATGTATGTCTAGCCAAAACTGTTTTCATTTGCTTTAAAGGAGAACTATGAGGTCAGTGCTTTTCACTCACCTCATAGTTCTAGCCGACCTGTGACAATGAGGCTGTCACAGGTCGGCTCAGTAGATCGGGAGGTGAGCGAACACATAGCGGCGTTCACTCACCTCTCGATCCTGTCACGGCTCTCTTCCGTGACAGGGGAGGGGCTGGATTCCAGCCTCCCCGCTCAGTCACGCAGCTGGGCGGATCCCGGCACAATTGTCGGGATCCGCTTCAGCGTCTCAGTATACAGCGAGCAGCTGCTCGCGGTATACTGCGGCGTCTCAGTATACAGCGAGCTACAGCTGGCTGTATACTGAGCCTAGGGTGATGGGAGGACGCTAGTTTGTGTCCTCCCGTTACCCTAAGGAGAACTATGGGGAAAAGACTTAACCCCATAGTTCTCCTTTAAATATCGCAGAGAAGAGCAAGAACCCTGTCAGGTTTTTATGACTGCTATCCAGGGCTCAGTTAGAGAGATTTACCCTAACTTCCTGTCCTGCTGAAAACATTTTATGAGACAGGAAGTGAGGATAACTGTTCAGTATTAGACAAAAAAAAAATGTCTTTGTTTAGTAGACTAGGGAGATCTGACCCTTGGCAGTTTTTGACCTGCAGAAAGATGAACATTTGTACTTGAAACACCAACCAGTTCAATTATTATAACTAATGTTAGTCAGAAAAGACTGTAATGCCTTATTGCAGAGCATGTCACCTGTTTTACACAAACATAACCAGTCCATTATAGGTGCCATAAATTTACAAGTACCGTATATACTCGAGTATAAGCCGTCCCGAATATAAGCCGAGGTACCTAATTTTACCACAAAAAAACTGGGAAAAAGTATTGACCCGAATATAAGCCGAAGGTGGGAAATGAGGCAGCTACTGGTAGATAGATACCAATAAAATTACATGAATATTTATTTAAAAGAAAAACAATAACCTAGCTCTGTAAGTGGAAAAGGGGTACAGGGCTACTCATATTAGCAGAGGATAATTGTAAATCTATTGTTCAGTGCATTCTATATGTAGTATATGGTACATGTACATAGAGTGCCTGCAACAATACATTTACAATGATCCTCTGCTAACATGAATGGGTTAAATGATCCATAGTACAGGGTTAAATACAGATCATTTAATACATTCATGTTAGTATAATTGTAAATGTATTGCCTGCACTGTATTAGCAGTATATACTCTATATATACTCTATATAGAGTATATACTGCTAATACAGTGCAGACAATACATAATTGCTTAATAAATCCCCCCAAATCTCCCCTCACTCACTGTGATTCACTGTGCCGGAGAGAGCAGGGACGAGTCAGCGGCGCGCTGGTCCAGTGGGAGGAGCTCCAGGTGGGGTCCTAATTTAGCTGGCTTAGGAGGTGCCTGCCCGCTAAATTACAACCCCACCTGGAGCTCCTCTCGTCTGAGCAGCGCGCCGCTGACTCATCCCTGCTCCCCTGCCTGACTGGCGCTGCGGGGGGTTTTTTCTTTTCTTCTTACTTACCTCGCCGAGCATCGCGTCGCGTCACTGCTGCTCCGGTGGGCGGCGCTCCGAGCGGGGTCATCTGGCAGTCTCCGGCCACCTAAATTAGGACCCGGAGACTGCCAGATGACCCCGCTCGGAGCGCCGCCCACCGGAGCAGCAGTGACGCGACGCTCGGCGAGGTAAGTAAGAAGAAACCTGACCACTGGACCACGCTGACTCGAGTATCAGCCGAGGGGGGCACTTATCAGCAAAAAAAATGGGCTGAAAATCTCGGCTTATACTCGAGTATATACGGTATTTTACATCATAGGGCTGTTCTACACCTAGCATATTCCCTGTGCATGCCGAGGTGAGGGAAACTCAGTGTATCCTGCCATGGCACAGGGTTGCCATCATCAGAACAGGCCCTGACATGAGATATGGCCATGCATATCACAATCTGATTACACAATCTACTGTTAAATGCAAAGGCCTATGTGACTGGATACATATGATGCAGACTCTGCATAGGTGCAGTATGAGTTTGTGCCACATGGTTGTTGTAAAATCTAAAGGAGATTGTGCATAGAATGTACAATTAGATTTGAATGGCCTTAACCCATATCTTTAAAATAACAGCAAACACACCTTTAGAAATGTTTAGACAATCTACAAACACATACTTCTAGATAATTGCCAGCTTTTTTTCCTTTGCATACCTTTTTTCTCTTTTCTTTCCCAGTCTTCTGACAGTGGCCATGTTTACTAAGGGCAGATTACTAGATCTCCTATTACTTCCTGGATTTCTGGCACAGGTGACTAGGACATGTGACCATGCACATCACCTCAGGGGAGGAAAATGCCTTTCTCTGAGATCTCGTGAGATTACATATGAGATTTCCCAGCAATGCTCTGCTGATGACAAAGCAATCCCAGTGTGCATTGCTTTGGCAAACTGAAGTCATTTTGCCCTTTCAAAGCAGGAAGTGAATGCTCTGCAAGTGTAAGTATTTCAAAATCACAGCATTTTACACCTGACATGTCTATGTTATTATTAATCATCATACATTAAGGGATGCATTGGTAGAATTAGATTTTTGAGTGTAAAGGTCCACTTTAAGATCCACTAAAACTAAGCTCACAATCACAGAGAAATAAAGAAAGCGTCCCCTCATGGTACAACTCAGACGGTACCCTTTTAGGGGCCAAAGTTAAATAACCACAGTTTTGTTTTGTTCAATTTAGTTTGAAAATATGTGCACTGTTATTCTGGATATTTTACACCTAACATGTCTATGTTATTATTAATCATCATACAGAGGCATTGTTAGAATTTGATTTTAGAGTGTAAAGGTCCGCTTTAAGAGAAAACATAATACACATATAATATAAATATACAGTATGTTAATATTTACAAATAGGATACATTTATATAGCTGTTAGTTTGTAGTTTATGTATTCCACCACAGGGTGTCACTATTACATAGCAAGTTATTGCATAAGACTATAAAAAGGAACATTAAAGTGGTACTAAAATCTTAGTTGTTTTTTAGTTTAAAGGAGAACTATAAGGTGACTGATTTGCATAGTTAGAGCCAACGTGTCACAATTAAACTGTCACATGTGGGCTCTATAGTTCGGGAAGTGAGCGAACACATACCGTCACTCGCTCACTTTCCAATCATCTGCCGGCACTATCAGTCACCACTCCACGCAGAGTTTCCCCTCTTCCCTCTCCGATCCTCCAGCGCTGACTGGAGGAACGGACAGGAGAGGGAGCGGGCACAGCTGGCACTGCCTCTAGATAGGCAGAGCCAGCTGTCACTTACGTAGCTGGGTACAACATTAATAGCTTTATTGACAGAATAGGTCTTTCTTTTTGCACTCATCTTTCAGTAGTTTGGTAACCTATCGCTGAATGAGGGCTTTCACTATGATTCCTCACAGGCATTTGGTATCACTCCGCCTGTGACAGGAGCCGCCGCTAAAGAAGAAGCATCGCCTTATGCGGCTCTGCTCCCTCCGCTGCCGCCTCGCTTCCTCCGGCTTATGCTTGATTTTCTCCTGCTTCTCCTGCGGCTCTTCAAGTTCCCCCTTATGCCACCACCGGCCACAACTAGGTCTTATTTTCGGGGTAGATCTTATTTTCGGGGAAACGCGGTAGTAAGTAGTGTAGCATGCCTCAATATACACTATAGTGCCAAAAGTATTGGGACGCCTGCCTTTACATGCACATGAACTTTAATGGCATCCCAGTCTTAGTCCGTAGGGTTCAATTTTGAGTTGGCCCACCCTTTGCAGCTATAACAGCTTCAACTCTTCTGGGAAGGCTGTCCACAAGGTTTAGGAGTGTGTCTATGTGTACGTTGTGAACGTTTGACCATTCTTCCAGAAGCGCATTTGTGAGGACAGGTACTGATGTTGGGCGAGAAGGCCGGGCTCGCAGTCTCCGCTCTAATTCATCCCAAAGGTGTTCTGTCGGGTTGAAGTCAGGACTCTGAACAGACCCGTCAAGTTCCTCCACCACAAACTCACTCATCCATGTCTTTATGGATCTTGCTTTGTGCACTGGTGCGCAGTCATGTTGGAACAAGAAGGGGCCTTCCCCAAACTGTTCCCACAAAGTTGGGAGCATGAAATTGTCCAAAATGTTTTGGTTTGCTGATGCCTTAAGAGTTCCCTTCACTGAAACTAAGGGGCCAAGCCCAACCCCTGAAAAACAACCCCACACCATAATCCTACCTCTACCAAACTTTACACAATTCAGTCAGGCAAGTACAGTTCTCCTGGCAACCGCCAAACCCAGACACGTCAATCGGATTGCCAGACAGAGAAGCGTGATTCGTCACTCCAGAGAACACGTCTCCACTTCTGTAGAGTCCAGTGGCGGCGTGCTTTATACCACTGCATCCGACGCTTTGCATTGCACTTGGTGATGTAAGGCTTGGATGCAGTTGCTTGGCCATGGAAACCCATTCCATGAAGCTCTCTACGCACTGTTGTTGTGCCAATCTGAAGGCCACGCAAAGTTTGGAGGTCTGTAGCTATTGACTCTGCAGACAGTTGGCGACTTCTGCGCACTGTGCACTTCAGCATGCGCTGACCCCGCTCATGGTAATATAGTTTAATTGTATCAAAATGGATATGTGTACTATTGATTTTAGGGTAAAAAAGAATATTTTAACATATGAATTTGTACCAATAAAATGTATTTTATCCAGACATGGACAAAATTTATTTGCACCTCAAAAACCCCAATTATTGTTCTTTTTGTATTACTTAAGGTGGCCATACACTTTACAACCCTTGCAAGACTTTTGTCTTGCAAGGGTTGTAAAGTAATTAAAAAACCGTACGATCTGCCAATCTTGGACAGGCAGATTGTACTTGCGATCATCGCAAGCCCGCCCCCCTGAGGGGCGGGCTTCCAATGACTGCAATGCTGAACGGGCAGTGTGGGGGGGGGGGGCACACACCGGCCCGTTAGGCAGTTATCTCTCGATCATGCTAAAAACCAACCGAAAATCGCACGATTCTCAGCTGGTTTTCCAACATGCTCGAAATACAAAAGTCGTGCGACCGTACAGAAGAAACGGTCGCACGCCTTCCTTACACTGCATGATTATCGTACGATTGCGGGATTTCCCGCGATTCTCGTACGATAATCGTGCAGTGTATGGGCACCTTTATTGAAGATGCCCATAGGATGTATTTCCTCAATGCAGTGACACAATTTCACTCAGCCCTGTGAATATGCACTTCCCTGTGTCACAACTCTTAGAGAGCCTGCCTTATGAACTACAACTGAAAGTCTGCACAATGTAACATCACCATTGCTTGCTGGGGGGCAATGCATGATGGGCTTGAGAAATCAAGATTGCAATAAATCAATCAGCAGTGGAAGATGTGCAAAGTACACTGGGAATCCAGGAAGTTGGTAAAAGTTATGGGGCAGATGCAGGGACGGATTTACTATCCCTGCTGCCCCAAGGCCACGTACCACAATGAGCCCCCCTCCCTGCCACCGGATGACAGGGTTAGTTTTAATTTATTTTTAATTTATTGTTTCTTTATTTTTTTTTAACTTTTTGATCACTTTTTTATTTTTATTTATTTGTTTACTTTTTTAGATTTTTAGCTTATTGTTTACTTTTTAAATTTTTATTTACTTTTTAATCACCTTTTTATTTTTTTTCATTTAATTATTATTTCTAATTATTTTTTTAATTTTTATTAATTTTTGTATCATTTTTTATCAAATTTTTTGTTTCACATAACTTTCTTTTTCCGCTAACAAGCCCCTGTGTGATAGCATTTGGAGGTGACAGGTTCTCTTTATTGACCCTGTCACCTCCAATACAGGAGTCCTAGCACAGCACTGTGCTGGAACTCCTGTGACAGGTGAAAGGTGGCCTCTCCCCTCTCACTGTGTACACGGAGCGGCAGGGTTACTCTGCTCTGCTCCCTGCATCTGCGGCCAGTGAGGAGAGAGACTCGGCGGCCGGGGGGAGGACGGAGTCCCGAGGACGGAGCCAGAGGAGAGAAGTAGGTGGTGGGGGGAGGGGAGGATGGACAGGCTGCAGACAGGCTGCAGACATATTACAAGTGATCGCAGCGACATCGCTGCAATCACTTGTAAACGAACAAGCGGCTTCCTCACACTACATTTAGTCCTGCCTTCCCAAAGCAGAACTACATGTAGAAAGCAACTTACCGCCTGGCGCCCGGAACTACATGTTCTGGACGTCGGGGCACTCCACACCGCTGCCGCCCTTCTGCTCCTTGCCTCCCCGAGGCTGTGTCTCGGTGGCCTTTGCGAGGAATCCGGCCCTGGGCAGATGGAAGGCAGCACTCACTACATAAAAAGATTTTTTAAGTATGCTTTGATTGCATTATGAGAAACAACTCTAGTATGTATTCCAATTACAATGCTGATGTTACAACAGGATAGTATATGTTGGGACTTAGAACTCCTTTAAGCCCAGTGAGTGGGTGAAGTTGCACAAATAGGGGATGATGCTTGAACCAGCAAACACACTGCTTTGCATTTTCACAGTTATAGTTTCTTGGTCATTCAGTAAAGGAGCCAAACACTAAAGTAATTTAGATAATAGGATACTCAAGTGTACTGGATATACGCTTATACCATACAGCAGGAAGGCTGTGCCCCTTAATCGGTTTAAAGTCAACATTTCATGCTGTACTTCCGTGTAAATTTGAAATTTGAAATAAGAGATAATATTGACTTTTCCTTTCAAATACATCAGTGGCTAAAGGTCATCATTTCCAATACATATTAACTAGATTTTTTTTATAATTGCATTAAAGCTGAGCTCTCGGATAAGCAATTCTTCTCCAAATGTAAGCAGCGTGTATATTCGTACTTTACCCCCTTCCACTAAGAATCACATCAGTATGCAGCTCTGCATGCGGATATGAAATCATATTACTGTACATTCTTTAGCTAAACAAACATATTTTTATTTTACTTACAATTACTATTTTTCTACTTCCTGGTCCTCTTGCGCATTAGTGGTGTAGCCAATGGCTAAGTGATGCATTCTGGGAAGATTACATCAGCAGAGCATTGCTGGAAAATCTCATCTGTAATCTCGTGAGATCTCAGGGAAAGGCATTTTTCCCCCTGAGATGATGGGCATGGTCACATGAGCCAGAGTTCCAGGAAGTAAAGGGAGATGGATTAATCTGCCCTTAGTGAAAATGGTCACTGTGAGAAGAATGAGAAGGAAGCTGGCAATTATCTGTAAGTATTAGTTTGTAGATTGCATCACTGAACATTTCTAAAGGTTCCTTTTAGGGATGCACCGATACCATTTCAGATACGAGTGCCGATACTTGGCATTTTCATGAGAACTACCAGGGTTGCAGCGGTTGCAGCTGGGACCTAGCTCTGGTGCTCCACCACTGTCCTGAAATCATTAGTCTGTATTGTTTTAGAAAAACTGTCACATGACAATAAACAAAAATGTATCAGTACTTGTATCTGTGAGTACTTGGACAAGTATCAGTACTTGTACTTGGGGAAATGGTATCTGTGCATCCCTTTATTTATATTTATAAAAACAAAATCATACATTAAAACAGAGATGTACAAATCCCAGGAGCTCCGTGTGCTCCTTACAAATGGCAGCTGCCTCCTAACTTTTGATTTTTTCTCTAGTCTAGTCTTGGAGCTGGAAAAGTATCTGTACATGTACTCGTACCGAGTACGGTACTTGGTATTGGTGCATCCCTAGTGCCTTTGTTGTCATTTTTAAGATAAGGGCGAAGTTACTCTATAAATCTTGTCATGTTTTGTGCATTTCTTCCAGATCTATGCAGTAAGCCAGTGTGAGACTTTGCCTTTGTGCAGGAGCTTCCTGTAATAAAGACCAGATACTGCTGTTCCATCTCCTTGTGCTGGGTGACTGGTCTTGTCTCCGCCCCCTCCTGTAGTTAGCCTGTAGCGGGTGGGCCCTGCTGGGTACTTCTCACAGCTCTGCTCTCTGCACAGGCAATGCAGTGATGATATCACCACTACTTTTACAAGGTAAAATCTTTTGGTGTACACAAAGTAGATTTATATTCTCTGTGGCAATCGAGGAATATATTTAAATGAAAGGTTTTGTGCAAAGAGTTTAGTATTAAAGTGTATTTACACTTTTGCAGCCGAATTGGAATAACACCTATTTTATATTTGTTACATGTTCCCATTCGCATTGCATAGCATGAACAAAATGCTGCTTCTATTTTACTTGCTCTAACCTGGAAAGAAAAGTTTTAAACTGAGTTTTGCAATGGAATGCCAGGGGGTAGGGATGTAATGTTTAACCTAGTTAACCCTGTCTGTACTGCGCTGGCAGAGCTCATTATCAGTTGTAATTGAGAACTGAACATCGTTTTTCCTAACAATGGGTTAAAGATTTAGAAGCACTGTATGTTAATGACGGGAAGCTCATTGTTTCCGTAGTCTGTTTATGGGGACAGCCAGAGTTTCCTAATAGTAAAGTATATCACCAGTACACCAAGGTAAAATCTTCAACAAGTGGTACTTTTATTGATGTACACACATCTCGTCATAAACCAACGTTTCAGGGCCACTCATGGTCTCTTTATCAGACCCGGAGTGGCCCCGAAATGTTGCTTTATGACGAGATGTGTGTACATCAATAAAATGACCACTCGTTGAAGATTTTACCTTGGTGTCCCGGTGATATACTTTACTATTTGGATTTAAAGTGGCGCCATCCACTATCACTGCAGCACCCACTTTAATCCAGTAAGGAATGCGGTGGGAACCTTTTTGGAGCCAGAGTTTCCTGTCACTTTGAAATTGTACAGTGAAGCTCAAGAGGCCAGCTACACAGACACATCTATAAGGTAAGGAGTCTTTTTTTTCATTATTTTTCATTATGCTGTGTGAATAGGAACACATAACAAACATAGTGGGGTTTTCTCAAATGTACCTGCAAACATGGAAATACACTTCAAGGTTTTACTAAGATCCCATTTATAAACTCTAAGGTAGAAATTTTCAAGCCTGTTGAGTTTGTCACTTTTTGTACCATATAAAACACAAATACTCCATGTGACTTTGACATTAATATTTACAATATGGCATTAGTAAACTGAGTGTCACAATTTTTTTTTTAAATCTTATAAGGTAACTATTGCAAAGTAAATAATTGCCTGCGCAGCCCTTTGGTTCTACTTGGAAGAAACTTCTGATAGCCCTTTCTAGATAAGCAAGGATGAGTGGGTACCAAAATACACTAGAACAATGACAGCATTGCCTGCATATATAAACACTTTACTGGAGCCTTATATCTCTGTTCAAATTCCACATTGGTGACATCACGTATATTATCACAGACATCCCAACCTGAAAAAAATTAATTTCAGGGAGGTGCCCTCCTCCTCAGGCACCTCTCTGAAATGATGACGGATAGCAGAAAAGCTAATGCTTCCCTTGCAATCTGCTAATTTTTTTGTATTCTGACAATGGTTGCCATCAGAAAAAAACAAACAAAACTAACCATAACATGGAAATGATGAGACTGTTAAATTTATTATCATCAATTGCCACAGGATCCATCGATGAAGCTCATTACACTGACAACATGACACAGTTTTCATGACACTTATGTACCTATTCTAATGTAAAACATCTCATGACAATTCTTACACAGTGACACATTTACAATCATTATAAACACGGTGATTACATTGTCTTATAAAAACATGCCTATAATAATAAAACTTGCAAATAATACACTTTCACTTTATACACACATCACTGTGGTTGTGCCTTTGTGGTTAACTATTTCCTAAAGAACACTGCAAGCAAAATTCAAGAACACAGAACTAACAAAAAGTTCTCGTAACTGAATGAAACAAATTGGAAGCAAAATCAGAAGTATAATCTGTATTTTGTTTCTTAGTCTAAAGGTGCTCATACACCTTACGATTATCGTACGATAATCGTATGCGATCGACTTTTCGTACGAAAATCGTAAAGTGTGAATGTAGTGCCCAACCGATAGTACTGTACAATCGTACGACTTTTGAAGGTCAAGCATGTTTGAAAACTTTGGTCGATCGTACGATGTTCGCATGGTTGGTGGTGTTTCCGACTGTCAAAAGTCGTATGCAAGGTCAATTACCGCAAGTCGTCCAGGTGTTTTTTTCTAACTACCGCTGATTGAGCCTTGCGATAATCACGGCAGGATGGGGCTGTCGTACGAAAATGGTACGATGGTTCGATCATCGGACGAAAAGTTTTGTCCGATAATCGTAAGGTGTATGGGCACCTTAAAGCCTAAGGCCACCTTCACATGGGCAGTCCAAACGGGTCCACCTGTTGGTTTTTCCGGCGGACCCAATTGGATGTCCAATGCTAGTGTATGGGCAGCTGTGTGTAAATGGATGGATGTGCATTTACACCCGGTTACCCCCGACTCCAGCCAGATATGGAAAAACAAACGGAAAACAGTGTTCCATTTTGATGGACCTGATCGTTCCGGATCAGAGGTAATCTGATGTAAATGGACACATGTCTGTTTACATCCAATTCCCCATAGACAAACATGGGGTCCGGTCATCTTGCGATGGAGGAAAAACCTGGACAGACGCAGATGTCTAAGCGGTAACATTCCATCTGTGCCGGCCCAATCAGGAGGGGATCCGTGCACAGATTCCCTCCTGATCAAAGCATGTGAAAGAGGCCTAAGAGCCTCTTTCACATATTGTGCCAAGCAGTAAAGCCCTAACTGGCTCAGAGACTAACCTGATCAATAGTTTGCATTGGTACTCAGCTTGTCTGTGTTTATTCTGATCATTGACGTATTATTTATATTGCTATTGTCAGTCATTGCTCTGCTTACCTCGAACCTGGACTTTGGCTGCCATGTTTGTCTGTGCCTATTCTGACCATCACAATGCATCAAACCATTCCACTCAGACATCCATTAGTAACCCTTGTGAAGCGTGGGGTAATGGCTTAGTGATGATACCATGCAAAATCCAATAATGAGAGAAGGCCAGCACATTAAGAAGAAACTTCTAGGTGTGTTGGTCTTCTCTTCATTATTCATTATCTTCATTAATATAAATATTAGGTCTCCCAAAAACTTATTCTCATCCCACCCTAATCTAGAGGGATACACAGAACAAAATAATATAGGGCTTTCTGAGATGAGAAGAAAAACCACAATAAAGTTGAGCCAGTTGAAAAGATTTACAAAGCTTTTATTAACATAGAAAACATTAAAATACCCATGAATACCTATACAAAGAGATCACAATTGTTAGCAGATGATTATCAAAGTCTTGAGGAACAAGACTAATTAATTGCATCTATATATACAAAACCCATATGGTATCAGCCACTAGATGTTGAAAGGTGATTCCAGAAATGTTAAATTATTCCAGCCTTCAACGCATTTCACGTGCTTCTCCAGTTATCCCTCTTTTCTCTGTGCCTGAGGGTTTCTTGTTGGGCTAGCAGCATTTCCTACTAGGTTTCAATAGAAGATTATTTTCCTAAGTACTTTAATTGTAAAACAATACCTATGAGTAAGTGAATATGGGTAGAAATAAGTTATTGAGCCGACGACCTGTATTTGCAGTGATGTGTGTAATACATGGTCCTGTTGTTATGACTGCTGATCTATGTTTGTATATTTACTATTGAAAAATCTAATAAAAACTTTGAAATAGAAATATGTTATTGTAGTCCCCATATGTGAATATGTTGTATTCATGATTTGGCATTTGTGAACCATAGATTACTTCACTCACCTTCCTGATGAAGCGATGGCGTGAAACACGTTGAAGGTGGAATAATTGAACATTGGTGGAATCACCTTTCAACATCTAGTGGTTGATACCATATGGGTTTTGTATAAATAAATGCAATTAATTAGTCCTACTCCTCAAGACTTTGATAATGCTCTGCTAACAATTGTGATCTGATTTTATGGGTGTTCATTTGAATTGTAATGTTTTCTATGTTTTTAAAAGCTTTGTAAATTCTTTTAAACTGGCTCAACTTTATTGCAGGTTTTTCTTGTCATCTCTGTTCTTTCTGTTAGTTGGCTATTGCCCCTGGTAACACAGAGGGTCAAGGGAGGGAGACGCATTGGAAATACAACAGCATATTATGGACATTCTACTGTTATGTCTTTTGAGCTGTAGATGGCGCTGTAGTGCAATGTTAGTTTTCTGTGTGCATGCTTATCTACGATACACAGGAAGTTCTCTCTGTATGCTGTATAATGGTGTATTCTGATATAATATTCTCCTAAGCAAGTAAAACTTAATTCAGCATTCCTGAAGATCTCAGTGCTCCATCTAAACACATATCCAACAAGGGAGAGGGTGAAGCTCCCTCTACCATTACCAAAGTGCTCCCCAGATGGCTCAAGAGGTTACATAACTGGATTATTTTTTTTAATACCTGTGTGGAGTTCGGCTTTAAAATTGAAAGTCCTTACAAGATTCATGCACACATTTCCTAGAGCCATATTTATTGGAAGTCAACTAGGAAGACTACTTTGAATTTGTAAATGGAAACCCACACAAACAGTCCATGCAGGTAGTGGCCTTGGTGGAAGATGAGCCCAGGGCCTCGGTACTCCAATAGTATAATGTTAATTGCAAACTGTAGTTATAACGCTTGGTTTGCTTTATATCACTCAAATAACCCTTTTCATAAACCAATTACACAGAATATAATTCAACATAATGATTTAATGATGGTTTGGTGTGATGAAATGGTGTGTACACACAATCAACCCTTTTTACAGATTGAGTAACAACAGAAACAAGAAACAAATTGCATAACCAAGGTGGAGTTCAGTCATTACTGCTACTTAGTAAGCTGCTACACTAGTTTGTAAGGCTGGATTTACCCCTCTGAATTTTTGGTGTGTTTTCCATTTAAATTGAAGGAAACGCATCAAAAATAATATTTCACCAATAAATAAAGTGAGATGTTAAAAAAAGCATGTCAAGACACATCAAGGGGTATCAGCATGTTATGAGGAACATTAATATGCAATCTAAAGTGCACCGCAATGCATCTTATAGAGCATGTTGATTTTTAATGTGTAAACAGCGTCAGGGGAATTGATCAAAACTGGAGCAGACAAAATTTTGAGCAGCTGTGCATGGCAACCAATCAGCTTCTCTTTTTCATTTTCAAATCTTAACTGAACAACAGAAGAGAGAATCTGATTGGTTGCCATGGGCAACTGCTACAGATTTTCTCTGCTGCAGTTTTGATTAATTCCTCTCTGTTAACTTTTTTATTAGAGTAGGGAAGGGTTACCAGAAAAGATGCCCCCACCTTTTGTTCCAGTGACAACTGTAAAAATTTTGGATTTCCTATCATTATCTGTCTGTCTGACAAGATGCATCATGACAGAGAGAAAGAGTGACTCTGCCTAGTGAGAACACAAACAACAATAACAACTTGACTTTGGTTCTATCCCTTACCTACTCTATCCAAGTTGTAAAAAAATATTTTGGCCATACATACACTGAGGGGCTGATTTATAAAGGGTTCACACAGCATTACTGCCACTAGATGGAGTTGAGGAGCATGGGAAATTCCATTCTAGTGGCAGTAATGCCAAGCAAATGGCGTTCCCCCAGCTATAATCTGGGTGAACCCTTTGTAAACCAGCTCCTTAAAGTAGATCTAAACAAGCTGGATTGTAATAATATTGAGAACTAAAACAAATCTGTGTATTTGTCACTCTTTTTTTTTGGCATGCCTATGCCATATTGCAAGTAACTTTGGGAAATAATTTAAAAAGCTCTGCAAAAAAAATAAAATGCTTTATCTGAAACTTGAGTACGTCTAAGCGCACACAACAATACATTCAGGTGTTCATAAATGACATTTAGCCTCTGTAAACATAGTATAGAGTATCCTGCTATTAACTCCCTTGATCCAAAAACAAACTAGTAGATTAAAGGTAATTTTGCCCTAAGCTATTTTCGTTTTATGTGGTTGCTGGGCTGGCAAGCTAAGTGAATTCACACACTTTTTAAAAGTTGATTGTACAACCTCTTCTAGATTTATTATATATGCAAACACTATATATGGGGGACCCTTGAAAAGCGCCCTCCCAATGCCTGGGGCAGCGGTGGCGAACCTTTTTGAGCCCGAGTGCCCAAACTGGATCACTAAACCAACTTACGTGTCTCAAAGTGCCAGCCCTGCACTTCGACCCAAATACTGATGATTTCTTGTACAAACACACTTTATACCACTATACCACTGAGGTTTTAATCATAAAGTTTTTATTAAAAGAACTTAACATTTTTTAACATTTACCAAAGGTAAATGTGGTGAATTGGAGGGGTCATCATAATCACCTGCTTTTTCTGCCTCTGAACTTTTGAATGAGACTGTCTCAGGATTGATGCATATCATTTTTTTTTACAATTTTATTACATTTTAATGTTAACAGACTGTGAAAATGCCCACGCAGGGGTCAACAGAATGAAGACTTGTTCTAGAAAAGGCTGTGCATTAAAAAAAATAAAAAATACAGGTCGAACACCAAAAGATAAGAAAAAATGATATCATGGCCATGGATTGCAATACAAACAGGTCTATGTACTAATAAGCAACCTGCATGAGGGCAACAAAATGGAAAGATATCCATAGAAACGGGTGAACCACCCTATATAGAACAGGAAGTGGAAAAGGAGAAAGTGGGACTAGAAATAAAGGAGAATAAAAGGGTATTGAATGAGTCCTCTAGAGTTGTCCCGTTACAAATAGTAGTATCAGGGGCTGATACAGGGCATTTTCAGGAGTACTTTTACTCCTGAAATTGCCCCGGTACTAAAGGCCGATACTGGCCCTTTCAGTTTTTGAGGAAGTTCAGTTGATTGGGGTCCTTAGACAGCTGTCTGTAATAGTGCCTGTCTGGCTGCACATTGCCTTCTCCTCCTTCCTGAAGCAGCAAAGGACATCCCCACAATCACCAGCAGAGCTCTGTAACCCTACACAAGCCCAGATCCCACTCGTTCAGCCCTAGAGAGCCCAGCAGTTGCATGCAGAGTCCTGGAGAGCCTGACACCCGCCCACAGAGCCCTGCACACATTCCTTTTAAGATCTGTATGCAGCCCTAGGGGAGATAAAAACGCAGCCCTGTATAAATGCAGTAAACAATCACCAGCAGAGCTCTGTAACCCTACACAAGCCCAGATCCCCCTGGTTCAGCCCTAGAGAGCCCAGCAGTTGCATGCAGAGTCCTGGAGAGCCTGACACCCGCCCACAGAGCCCTGCACACATTCCTTTTAAGATCTGTATGCAGCCCTAGGGGAGATAAAAACGCAGCCCTGTATAAATGCAGTATAATCATGGATTGATGGGGTCTGTTGTTCTCTACAGCAAGCGAATGGCAACCGGCTATAGAACACTACAAAGCCCAGCAATCCTAGATTACAGTAAAAGATTGCAATTGGAGATTGTACATGCAGAATTAATGTGAATTTTGCTGTTGTATGCATGCTGCTAATTTGTCGCACCTTGGCTCATACTGTGTTACTTAGTTTAAGACAAACAAATGCAGCCCTGGAGCTGAGCAAAACGCAGCCCTGGAGCTGAACAAAATGCAGCCCTGGAGCTGAACAAAACGCAGCCCTGGAGCTGAACAAAATGCAGCCTTGGAGCTGACCAAAACGCAGCCCTGGAGCTGAACAAAATGCAGCCCTGGAGCTGACCAACACGCAGCCCTGGAGCTGAACAAAATGCAGCCCTGGAGCTGAACAAAACGCAGCCCTGGAGCTGAACAAAATGCAGCCCTGGAGCTGACCAAAATGCAGCCCTGGAGCTGAACAAAACGCAGCCCTGTATAAATGCAGTGTAATCATGGATTGATGGGGTCTGTTGTTCTCTACAGCAAGCGAATGGCAACCGGCTATAGAACACTACAAAGCTCAGCAATCCTAGATTACAGTAAAAGATTGCAATTGGAGATTGTACATGCAGAATTAATGTGAATTTTGCTGTTGTATGAATGCTGCTAATTTGTCACACCTTGGCTCATACTGTGTTACTTAGTTTAAGACAAACACAGGCAGCCCTGGAGCTGAAAAAAACGCAGCCCTGGAGCTGAACAAAACGCAGCCCTGGAGCTGAACAAAACGCAGCCCTGGAGCGGAACAAAACGCAGCCCTGTAGCGGAACAAAACGCAGCCCTGGAGCTGACCAAAACGCAGCCCTGGAGCGGAACAAAACGCAGAAAAATGCAGCCCTGGAGCTGACCAACACGCAGCCCTGGAGCTGAACAAAATGCAGCCCTGGAGCTGAACAAAACGCAGCCCTGGAGCTGAACAAAATGCAGCCCTGGAGCTGACCAAAATGCAGCCCTGGAGCTGAACAAAACGCAGCCCTGTATAAATGCAGTGTAATCATGGATTGATGGGGTCTGTTGTTCTCTACAGCAAGCGAATGGCAACCGGCTATAGAACACTACAAAGCTCAGCAATCCTAGATTACAGTAAAAGATTGCAATTGGAGATTGTACATGCAGAATTAATGTGAATTTTGCTGTTGTATGAATGCTGCTAATTTGTCACACCTTGGCTCATACTGTGTTACTTAGTTTAAGACAAACACAGGCAGCCCTGGAGCTGAAAAAAACGCAGCCCTGGAGCTGAACAAAACGCAGCCCTGGAGCTGAACAAAATGCAGCCCTGGAGCTGACCAACACGCAGCCCTGGAGCTGAACAAAATGCAGCCCTGGAGCTGAACAAAACGCAGCCCTGGAGCTGAACAAAATGCAGCCCTGGAGCTGACCAAAATGCAGCCCTGGAGCTGAACAAAACGCAGCCCTGTATAAATGCAGTGTAATCATGGATTGATGGGGTCTGTTGTTCTCTACAGCAAGCGAATGGCAACCGGCTATAGAACACTACAAAGCTCAGCAATCCTAGATTACAGTAAAAGATTGCAATTGGAGATTGTACATGCAGAATTAATGTGAATTTTGCTGTTGTATGAATGCTGCTAATTTGTCACACCTTGGCTCATACTGTGTTACTTAGTTTAAGACAAACACAGGCAGCCCTGGAGCTGAAAAAAACGCAGCCCTGGAGCTGAACAAAACGCAGCCCTGGAGCTGAACAAAACGCAGCCCTGGAGCGGAACAAAACGCAGCCCTGTAGCGGAACAAAACGCAGCCCTGGAGCTGACCAAAACGCAGCCCTGGAGCGGAACAAAACGCAGCCCTGGAGCGGAACAAAACGCAGCCCTGGAGCTGAACAAAACGCAGCCCTGTATAAATGCAGTGTAATCATGGATTGATGGGGTCTGTTGTTCTCTACAGCAAGCAAATGGCAACCGGCTATAGAACACTACAAAACTCAGCAATCCTAGATTACAGTAAAAGATTGCAATTGGAGATTGTACATGCAGAATTAATGTGATTTTTGCTGTTGTATGCATGCTGCTAATTTGTCGCACCTTGGCTCATACTGTGTTACTTTAAGACAAACACATGCAGCACTCAGGTCATCTGTTAATCTGTTTCTGGTATCAGATTTGATATAATTCAAAACTGAAAACAACTGTTCACAAGCATAGGATGACCCAAACAAAGTAAGAAGAGCAATCCCAAGAGCTTTCATGCACTTGTAATTATTTGGGAGAGAATTCCACACTTTCAGGATCTCATTTTCTGGAAAACAATCTGTGTTCTCCTTTGTCATCCTTTCACACTCAATCTGCTCTAGAGTGGCACGTAGTTCAGCAAATTTATGTTTCCAGATAGAGCTTTCCTGAAACTCCAGTAGCTCCATTTCAAGATTGTCAATATGTAACCACTGTAAACATGAAAGCTCAAGTTCTTCAAATCTTGCTTTGTCTGGGCAACTAATAAAACAGAGGGTTGTCTCCATCTTGCGGAACTGTAAAAATCTTTTGTCAAAGTTAGCCTTGGCAGCTGCTACAATGCTAGAAAACACCTTGCAGATTTCCTCATGGTTTGGAGGATTGTCTGTAAATGTCAGACAATGTTCAAAATGTGTTTTAAGATTGGTAAAATATTTCAGCTGCCCACTATCAATGTCTCTTTGAAAAACGAGCAGTTTTTTCTCAAATATTCTAATTTCACAAAACATGTTTTCTACCGCTTTTCCCACACCGTGCAATTTTATGTTCAGGTCTTTGAAGTGTGCTGTGAAATCAGTAAAAAACATGAGATTTGCAAGCCACACCATATTAATGAGCTGCGGATAGTCCTGCCCTTTTTCATTCATAAACAATCTAATTTCATCCAAGCAGGCTACAAATCTCTCAAGCACTCGTCCTCTGCTCAGCCAACGAACATTATTGTACATCAACAAAGTCGTATACTGTGCATGAACCTCATCAAGTAGTGCAGTGAACTGTCGACAATTGAGAGCATGTGCCATGATATAATTCACCATTTTTGTAACATCTTTGAGGATATTGTCCATTGTTTTGCTGCTTTCCTTGGCACAAAGAGCTTCTTGATGTATGAGACAATGAAACTGAATGACTGCATGTTTTGTTTCCTTAACAAATAACTGTATGAAACCAGATGTCACTCCCACCATGGAAGGTGCACCGTCACTAGTAATTGAAACCACTTTCTCCTTTCTTATGTTTTGTGTCACAAAAGCCTCCATTACAGCATTGTAGATATCTATTCCCTGTGTTATTCCAGGCAAAGACACCAGCTTCACCAGCTCCTCTCTCATGCGGTCGCCGGCAGCATAACGCAAAATAATTGCTAACCTTGCATGGTTAGTTATATCTGTACTTTCATCAACACACATGGAATAGCATGCTGCCTTTTGTAGGTCAGTAGTGAGCTGTTCACCGACATCACTGCCCATGCGCAGAACCCTGTCTTTAACAGTGTTCCTACTAATTGGCATCTCAGTGATACGCTGTATAATTTTATTTTTGTTTGCGAAATCATGAAAAAGGGAATTACCAGCAGCCAGTATGGCTGCCTTGATAAATTCGCCATCAGAAAGTGGTTTACCATGTCTTGCCATACATAGGGATATTTGAAAGCTGGCAATTGTAAGATGATTTGTTTTAGAAAGATAATTGCTGAAACTAAGCGTCTGGGTATGATATTTCCGAAATTTCATTTGCAAAAAAGCTTTTCTTTCAATTTCACTAATGTCACTAATATCTTTGTGGTTGGTGTCAAAGTGACGTCTAACACTTGATGTACGACAAACAATGCTTTCATTGCACAGAATACATAATGCTTTATCGTTACGGTCAATCACACCAAAAGAATCTGTCCATACCTCTTGGAATGCCCTTCCACTGTTTGATTTCAGTTTTTTCACTGTGCTAATTTTTTGGCTCTCAACTTGGAGTCTACAAAAACACACAAATTGTACAAAGGACTAATGAGGTGCGGACTACACATCTGAGGTTATACAAAAACTATTTGTGCAATATAGCTGTTCCTACCAGATAAGATTGTAAAAATTAAAATAACATGCATTAAGAACATATTGTGTACAGAATAAGTAATGACTATATATGTAAAAATCTGTGACTGCTTTGAATCCATATGTGCAGGCAACAAAACATCAATTTACAGATGCTAAATTCAGCACAATCTACACTACAGTACTAGCAATTAAAAAACTAATCGACACCAAGTCCATAATTACATAATGCAAATAGTTAGTGACACACTGCACGCACAGCAACGTACAGTAAATCAAAGGCACTTGCGGAACTACCAGGGTCGCAGCGGTCACAATTGTGACCGGGCCCTGCCGTTCCGCCAGTTGGGGGGGGACAGCGAGGAAGAAGAGGCGCACCCTCCCCGGATAGTGTCGCTCCTTCCCTGCCACACAGCCGCCTGCAAGGGCGGCTGTGCAGCAGGGATGGAGAGGCAGTCACACTGGTCCCGCAGAATGTGCTGCAGGCACCGCCGGTTCAAGGGTGCAATCAGATTCCCCCAGACAAAATCGTCGGGAGACAGTAGTTTAGGAGAGAAGTCTCCTTGGTAATGTTTTCCTTCCTGCACAAGTTCTTTGTGACATATTTTAGAGATGAGAGCTATGCATAAAAGATAAATGCAATGTCCATTACAAGAATTGAATTGATTAAACTAATTATTCATATTTAATCAATATTTATTAAATAACTAATAGTTAATAAAATATAAATAAAATGTATTAAGTTGATTGAATAATTTATATTTATTAATTAGAAATGTCAATACATATTTTTATCTGATTATTCACAAAAAATCAAGCAATGATTATGAAAATAATCATTAGTTGCAGCCCTATATACTACAAATTAATTCACACTAGCAAAGTCAGCAGGGAAGGAGCGACACTCTCCGGGGAGGGGGCGCCTCTTCTTCCTCGCTGTCCCCCCCAACTGGCGGAACGCCAGGGCCCGGTCACAATTGTGACCGCTGCGACCCTGGTAGTTTCGCAAGTGCCTTTGATTTACTGTACGTTGCTGTGCGTGCAGTGTGTCACTAACAGATACAGGGTTTTTCACAAAGGATAAATTATATCCAAAATGCACCCTGATCAAAGCCAAATTCATAGGCAACATATTAAAATATGGCTATAGACGTGTATATGGCTAGTGAGTGGCACGCTCCCTTGCATCCAACATTACCACTACAGTAGAAATCAATCAAACATGTCAACCTCTGTACTTACCTCGAGATGAAGCCGGATTTGTGAAGCTGGTGAAACTGGTGTCTTCAGTAATGCTTGCTGTTGTGCCTTGATGGAACCTAAAAAAAAAAAAAAAGAGATGCATTTCTGTAGCGGAATCTTCTTTGTGCCACGTGTAGCTTAGTAGCACACTGCAAGGAACACTGCCACTTATTAGCACACTACAGAGGTACATGCACCTTTGTGGTGTGCTAGTGAGTGACACGCTCCCTTGCATCCAACAACATTACCACTACAATATCAAAATCAATCAAACATGTCAACCTCTGTACTTACCTTGAGATGAAGCAGACATCAATCATGGCAGACATCAATCAAATGGGGATGGTCTGTGCAGCGTCCAGTCCAAGTCATCTGCAAGTGGTGGTCTTTAAAGAGGGCTATGCGGCTCCTAAGGGCAGATCCAGCTTTCTAATTACCTCAGACATAGGAGAGCATATTAGACAACCGCTTGCTGCTGGCTAGGGCCCTGAGAGGCCGCAGCGAGCGGCCGTCTAACATTGTCTTCTGTGTCTGAGGTAATGGCACCAATGCTAGAGCGCGCGCGCGCCATACATACCTCGTCAGTCGCTGACGTCACTGCGCCTGCGCGGCTCCTCTACTCCTCAATGCGCTTGCGTGCCAGTAGATGATCGCGTCTCTGAAACTTTTCTTCTGCACCCTGCCAGGCCTGTGCTCGGATTAAGGGTCTGGTTGAGAATTTTAGGTGGAACCCCACTTTTTCCCCCCGTTGTTTTGGGGATGGGGTTTCCCCTTAAAATTCCTACCAGACCTAAAGGGCCTGGTATGACATTTAGGGGGAACCCCACGCACTTTTTTTTTTTTACTTTTAACTTGGGGTCCCTCCTTACTTTCCTTGGATCTGGAGGGGGACCCCATCCTGGTTTTTTTTTCTTCTTTCTTTTGTTTACTTTTTTTTAATATGCTTGCTACCTTGGAGGTAGCAAACAGAATAACCGAACCGAATGCCGCTCGGTGGCATTCGGCTGTTCACTCACTGCTGTTGGTTGCGTTTGGCTCAGAGCGGGTCCTTCACTTCAGCTCTGGACCAAAGGGAGCCGTATGTATGGCTGAAATCAGCCGCACTCGGCTCAAGTGAATAGCCGAACAGTGTTATAGCTGAATAGCCGACCTTCGCCTCGGCATCTTAGTAATTAACCCCTACTCTTTATCTGAAATTGCAGAAGAACTGAAACGTCTGGGAGTGTTGATCTACTGGTCCCCTGCTGTGCTCAGTGATTCTTCCCACCGATTACAGGACACAGCAGCGATGTGGAGGTTGGCGTTAGGACGCACTGAGCATAGCCAGGGACACAGGTGCCCAACACTTCTAGAAGAGTCAATTTCTCAGCAGACTTCAGAGGAAGATTTATTTTCAACGGAGATGAGATATGACCCCAGTTTATTGCAGCTCCCACAGCTATTACAAGAACAAAAAAAAGGAGTCATGCTCTGCTGGTGCATTCTTCCAAAAGGGTAATTAAAAAAAAAAGAGGAATGCAGCTGTAGAATGTTGGATCTGGCATACAGAGAAAATACTGTGAGTTAATGCCCAATCATGGGTATAGGCACACGTTGCAGCATACATGGTAACACATGTGTAGGTGTGAATGGGTCCTGACTTGCAATAGTTTGTCTCTATGCCAACTTATAGTTTCCCTTTAAGGCTGTCTTCACACTTATCTGTTGCAGTAACCACAGTAGGAGGCAATACACAGTATATTGCAAGAAAAATAAATACAGCCGCACTCTGTATCTCACTTGCTGATAGTTTATTGTAGTTAGTACAGATCACACAGCAGCGTTTAGTCCCGGCTCAGGTCCACCCACTCTGACACGTTTCACCCTATCCAGGCTGTGTGATCTGTACTAACTACAATTAACTATCAGCAAGTGAGATAAGGAGTGCAGCTGGGTTTCTTTTTCTTTCATCCTGAGAACAGTGATTTCTGTAGTGTGGATGTGCTCCAGCCAGTGGGTACCCGTTCATGGTCCCCCCCGCCCCCATGGAGAAGCAGTGTCAATCTTTCTATTGAGCTCTGGACATAGTAAAATGTAACACACATTATTGCACAATGGGTGGTGCAGTGCCTTTTATTTTAAATGGAACACCAAAGCACCTTGCTAAATGCACCCCAATGAACGTGCATTGCAGCAAATCACAACGCATTGATGGGAATCATCTGTGCATGGTTCCAAAAAAAAAAGGGCCAGGGCTGGTTTTACTTTGTGGTGCATTGGAAGGCCTTCCAAATAAACACGTGAAGGCCTCATTCACACTGCTAAGAGCCGGCCCGTACAGATCCGTGCGGCGTGCACGGCCGTATCGGGCCTCTCCCGGGAAGGACAGGTGCTGTGTGTGATTGTATGCAGCAGACCCTGTTTTATGTGGTTATAATGACAGTATAAGCCGTTAGTGTACAAAAGTCATGTTCTTAGAAGAGAACCCACAGAACAGGAACAGGAAACGCATCACAGGAAACAAGTGCCACAGAGATGAATCATAGAGTTGCACATAAACAAAACATAACACTCATAACAGACCCCTGACATTTCCCTTTTAAAATAGAAAAAGAAATTGAGGACACAAAGTCCTCAATTTCTTTTTCTGCAGCCTCAGCTTCAGCGCCGTCCCCTGAGCAAGTCTGCTGAAGCAGGCTTGCTTCAGCAGACTGTTTCTCCTCGGAACCGAGCTGTAGTGCCGGAGGGAGCTCTGTCATGTTGGATGGCCAGAGATGAGGAGGAGAGAAGCCGCCCCGAGGACGAGCTGTGTCGGCCGTCTGCCGACCTTGTTGCCATTGCGCCCTGTGCGACCGCACAGCTCGCACGCCCCGAAGGCCGGCCTTGAACTTACTGCTGCCCATCCAAAACTAATATAAGGCCCCATTCACACTAAGCGGATTGCTGCCCGAATTTCCGCCGCGATATCACAAATTTTTGCCGCGCGTTAGAAGCCGCCGGCCAATGATTTTCAATGAAGCTGTCTTAATGTACAGCTCCATGTCGCTCGTCGCGGTCACAAGTCGTTCCTGCAGGACCCTTTTTTCTATTTTTTATTGCAGCCCGACGGTGAAGGTCGTGTTACCGTCGCTGGAACGTCGCGCTATCCCGGCCGCGCGGATCCGCTCCAAAAGGTATGCCGCTCAGTGTGAATGGGGCCTAACAGTTCGCGGTAGTGTTGCCATTTTATTAGCATATAGCCGAGTTGGTATTGGAGAGTCTGATTGTATGACGGTGCTCAAAGACTGCAAGTGCAGGGAGGGACTGAAGTGAATGTGTTCATGTTGATAGAAAACAATATGCAATCTCAGTATGTTGATGAACAAGTTTGGGATCCAGAAAAACTAGTTTTTTTCTGTAACAAGACATGTCCACAAATCCATTAGGTGTGCATAGCATATTGGGCACAAAGTGTTTGTTTTTAAGGCTGGTTTCACACTTATGTATTGCAGAAATGCATTTTACCACTTGTTACAGCAGCATACTTTGTAAATGCAACCCAGTGCATGCACGTTGGTGTGTCACAAAAATCCAGGTCCGTTTTCTTGTGCATTATGGTGTCTTGCCAGTCTATTTAAAACCCTGCTTTAAAGTTGGACTCCAGGTAGATATAAAAGACACAAATTAGCGCAGCTCTGTAGTCATTAATAATTCCTTAAATTTGTTCCTTTAAATGCAAGCAGAATAAGAACATACTTTTGATGTGGCATCAGCCTTTTGCAGTTCCTGTACAGCAGAGCTCATACTGGGGGAGAGGGAAGCAGCACAAAGCACCAATTAGTTGTTTTGGAATGCAAAGAATAGAAGGAAAGAATAGAGTGACAGAGATAGTAGTCACCTGAGCCTTAGAGCAGGATTGCTCTTTGGCTCCATTCACACTGGAGCGGTTGTCCGCGGAGCCGCTCCAAACAGAAAAAACAATGCACTTTAATGTGCATTCTTCAGATATTTGTGGCGGCCCGCGCAATACAAAACCGTGCGGCTCGCAGAATAGTACAAGAGCGATTTTTTTACAGATTCCGCACATGAGCACACGAGTGGAATCTGTGCGGGTGAAAGATTTTAGTGTTTGCGTTGCGGGAAACGCAAACACTATATGTGAATGGAGCCTTAGGTCTAAGGTCCGTGAGTCATCACATTCTATATACAATGTATAGTTCATGAGGATGCTAAGGGACGGAGGTGGAGACAGGCTGGAGGGAGCACTGTCACAGCTGATTGGGTGAGTATAACTTTCCTCCCTAGACCAAAATGAGCAGATAACCCTTGAGGTGCTGGGGTAGCCCCCTGCAAGGGTTAATAACAATTTGTGCCGCGAGTTGCTCTTTAAAGGTAATGTTTACTTTTCTGAACAGGGTGTAACATGAAACATAGTCACATCGCAACCCCCTCTCTAGCCCTTCCCACTTACTTGAATAGCAGACAGGATCTGGGAATGAATAGACTACAAGTCCCATCAGCTACTGTGGCAGAGGGACTTATAGTTCTCAAAGGAATACATGTTCAGTGATGTCCCATCACCATGTTACTGAATGTCGGGAACTGAGGTACAGACATGTACGGGAGAAAGTGTCTGCAGGAGTCAGAGCACTGCACCCACAATCCACTGTTCACAGTTGCAGTGCTTTACTGGCTCCTATGCAAAGCAATATTAAATGCTCATTTTTTCTGTTATGAATTTGTGTGCATTTTGTGTGCAAGTGGGCATTTAAAAGTCAGTTCCAATTTAAGAACGTAGTAGAAATGCTACATTCACTTTGAGTTCATACTTCATTCAGAACGATGACCTAACAATTTTGGCCACTAAACAACAACACATTTGTGGTGTGTCCAAGATGGCGACCGGATCGCACCTGTAATTCCTGAGCTCTGCCACCTCTCCTTCTATCCCATTGCTTTTGAACCTGCTTTTAAGTGCATCTGCACTTAGCTCTTTTGGCTGCAAACACCCCCCGGCTCTGGGGCTATTAGTCAGAGGAAACACCAGACTCCATCCCGCCGCACAGGAGACTTAGGGGATCTGACTGCCAATATGCAGAGGCCACTCGAGGCACTATGGCTACACAGATGGACGGAGATACAGACTCACTGGACAGGCCCAGTTTGCTGCTGTCATGACTGCTATTTCTGGCTGCCAGTCCATGCTGACTACTAAGATTAACCACTTGCAATCCAACATCAATCTGTTACGCCATGATCTGGGGGATGTTGTTCTTTTGGGTTTTTGGGGAATTTGTGCTTTTCCTATATGTTTCTAGTTTTTTTGCTTTTTTTTTTGGTCTGATTTTTCTAGTGTTGGGTTCTTGGGCCTTGGTATATTTCTGTGGCACTGTTTTCCCCTACGGATTCAGCTTGAGAGATCTTGGATATTTTTTATTTTCTTTTTCATAGCATGTCTTTTTTTAAATTAATCACATGGAAGGTATGTGGGCTTAACTCCCGGATTAAGAGGTCACTAGTGTTTCAATTTATCAAGTCCTACAGCCCTCACATCTGCCTTTTTCAAGAGACTCATTTGGTGGGTAGTAGAATACTGAGTCTTAAGAAAGCTTAGATGGGCCACTATTACCATTCTATTTACTCCCCTTATGCCTGGGGGTTGGTGTTTTAATTCACAAGTCAGTGTCCTGTGGACTTCTCGATCTCAAGCTGGATCCTGAGGGATGGCTTGTTATTTTATATGCTACTGTTAATCACCTTAAAATGGTATTGGTGGGATTGTATGTGTCTCCCCGGCCTCCACCCAGGTTCTGCTTAAGTTGCTACCACTGCTAGCTTGTTATTCCATGGATAATGCGATTATTATGGGAGACTTCAATCTGGTGCCCTCTCCTAGACTTGACCCGATGGGTGCGGAGGGGGCTTCTACTTCTGAGCTTTCCCTGTCGGCAGCAGCGTGTTATCTTACGGATGCCTGGAGGTGGAAATATTCTGGCTCTTGGGAGTATACCTGTCATTCGGCTTCCTACAAGACCTTTTCTCATATTGACCTTTACTATGTTAGTGCTGCAGTTCTCCGAAGATACGGGTATGGGATGTTTCCATTTTTCCTAGAGGGATTTCTGATCACGTCCCACATTTGCTGCACATTGAGACCTCCTGGGTACCCTCTGATCAGTTGTGGAGGCTATCTAGATGTTGGGTTCCTGATGAGAGAGTGGAGCCACTGATTACCACTGCTGTTTGTGATTTTTGGTTTCTGAATGTAGACACTGCTCCCCCTGGTGTGGTGTGGGATTCATCTAAGGTTTTTCTCAGGGGCCAGTACCAATATATCATTAGTAAAACTAGAAGGCCGATCCGGTTGGAGATTTCGGATGCTGAAGCCAGGGCTCGCTGGTTGAAGCAGCAATATGCAATTTCCCTTGATTCCACTTTTTATACGGATATGCTGGGGGCCTATAGAGATTTTCTGCTGTTGCGCACGTCTGCTACCTGAAAGTGACAGCACTTGTTTGCAAAGGGAGAGCGGAATGGTAGGCTTTTAGCTTGGCTAGTGTGAGATCATGTGGCGGCTTGCAGTGTAACTCATATTGTAGATTTTGCTGGAACTGTTTTGACTGACCCCCCTAGCATTAGTACTTGTTTTGGATCATTCTATGCGGAGTTGTATGCTTCCAAAGTGACTTACTCTGACTTGGACTTGTCCGTCTATCTGGACTTGGTTGACTTCTCAACGCTCCCCTCGGCCTATCGGGATTGGCTGAATGATCCTTTCACTGTGGAGGAGTTGAAGGCTGCTATCTCTTCCCTGAAGTCTGGCAAGATGCCTACCCAGGATGGATACCCTGCTGAGTTCTAAAAAACCCATGCTGAGGTGGCTTACTTACCACTCTGCTGGAGGCCCTAAGAGCGGGTGCTCTTCCGTCCTCGTTGCTAGAAGCTATTATTGTAGTGGTGCCCAAGCCTGGTAAGGATCCTGACTTATGCTCTTCCTACCACCAATTTCACTGCTGAATGTGGACGTGAAACTCCTGACCAGAATGCTGGCTACGCGATTGAATTTGGTTATCGATTTGCTAATTCACGATGGTCAAACTGGTTTTGTGTCTGGTAAGGGTATGAATATCAATCTGCACCCTTAACAATGTGGTAAGGATGCAAAGAATTGCGGGCTCGGAAGTGCTAGCCTCTTTGAATGCTGAGAAAGCCTTGTACTGTGTCAAATTGCCATTCTTGTTTGCTGTCCTTCGCAGATTTGGATTTGGCCCTACTTTTGTTACCTGGGTGCAAATTCTATATTCTAGACCAGGGGTGCCCACATTTTTTTGTGGTATGATCTACATTTCAAATGATGAGGTCAATGAGATCTACCAGCAAAAAAAAGCCTTTTATTTTAAAAACAAACACATTAAAATGCTTACTGGGACTACTGCGTGCATCTTCCTATTGAAAAAAAACCTAATTTTTGAATATAGATGTTCAATTTCATCAATAAGCTCAAAATGCCCACAACACAATAGATTTAAATAGCCACCTTAAAGCTTACGGGACACGGAGAGACACTGGAACTAGGGGAGCAAGGATGTGTCAGAAACACAGGGTGCAGATAAGTGTTGAAGGACACACTCTGGTGGCTTTCTCTTCTTGCTCTTCCCTGACAGTCTCTCCTCTCTCTCTCTCTCTCCTGCATGTCTCTCCTCGCTCTCTCTCCTGGCAATCTCTCCTCGCTCTCTCTCCAGCCTGTCTCTCCTCGCTCTCTCTCCTGGCTGTCTCTTCTCGCTCTCTCTGCTGGCTGTCTCTCCTTGCTCTCTCTCCTCTCACTCCCCTGCTGTCTCTCCTCTCTCCCCTGGCTGTCTTTTCTGACTCTCTCTCTCTTGGCTGTCTCTCCTCGCTCTTTCCTGGCTGTCTCTTCTCGCTCTCTCTGCTGGCTGTCTCTCCTTGCTCTCTCCTCTCACTACCCTGCTGTCTCTCCTCTCTCCCCAGGCTGTCTTTTCTGACTCTCTCTCTTGGCTGTCTCTCTTCACTCTCTTCCCTGACCTTCTCTCCTCGCTGTTTCGCCTCTTTCTCGCCTGGCTATCTCTCTCTCCTTGCTCTCTCCTGGCTGTCTCTCCTTGCTCAGGCACTCTTGCTGATTATAGTAGGTGCTGATATCATGGCACTTCCTAATGTAGACCATAAAAATATTAGAGAAGTGAAATATTTTCTGATCTGTGCATGTAGAAGTGAAAGAGCCTGTGCAGGTTGTATGGACAGAAAAGTGTCACTGACTGAGCAAATACAACTGATCAAGGGCAGAGAGCATTGTGCACTATATCATCATCATCAACTGGCTGCCATTAGTTACTGCCGTGAGGAGACTTGATGCCCTGCATTGCCTGTGTTGCAGTGGGTGGCAGTGGAAAGGATGTGTGGGTGGTTGTCACTTTGCAGTGCTGTCAGAGATGGTGCACACATAGATTTGTAGAACATTACTTACAGTTGTCTATGGCATCCACTGTAGATGCATAGCTTGGTGCGGCCTGGCCACCATCACTTTCCCTGTTTCCTGGGCTCTTAATGAGTGTTATGTTGCCTCCAGGAACGTCTGGGCTTCCCTCATACTAAACTCTGTCCACTCGGTCCCCTTCGGGAGCATTCAGTCCCGCTTCAGAGCAGAGCGGCAGCGTGTGGGCTCAGATCCCCAGGCCGGGTGTGTTCTGGCCACACCTACGCCATGGGATGGTGCGCCCCTCCCCGTCTGCAGCGTCCAGTACATTTGGCTGCACTAGCACAATGAAAGGGAGCCCGGGACAGCTGGTTTGCGATCGCGATCTACCAGCATTAGCTTTGCGATCGACTGGTAGATCGCAATCGACCTAATGGGCACCCCTGTTCTAGGCCTACAGCAACATTTTGTCCCGGCCCTTTGGCCTGCGCCGCAGCACGAAACAGTGGTGTCCTCTCTCGCACTGGCGTTGAAGCCCCTGGCTATTTTGCTCCATGCCTCAACACGGATCAGGTGTATTCAGGTGGCGAATCTTGAGGAAAAGATCTCCCTCTATGCAGATGACACTCTGCTCTATTCGGGTGATGTTGGGCCTTCCCTGGGAGGGGGGGAAAGGTCGGAGTTATCCGTGTATCATTATAGTATGGGAGTTGGGGAACCTGGGGGGGGGGAAGACCCCCAAAGGTGACCCCGAGTTGGTTGGGTTGTTAGAGGGGGGGTGCTTGAACTCACCGCAACGTCCGAAACTCTTCTGTATCTAGGAACATAATCCACGGTCTCCATCTGGTCAGAAACGCATCAGATCTGTCAGCTCTCTCCGCAATGAGTTCTTCCGATCTCATCAAGCGACACATCTCTGCTGTCCATTCCGCAACTGATGGGATGACAGTGGAGTTCCAATGGCGAGGGATTAAGGCTCTAGCAGCAACGATAAAGAATCTGAGCAGAGATTTCTTCACCTTAGAAATCGAGCCCGGAAAGACCGATAATAGAGCCATCTCGGGCGTAATGTGCAGATCAATAGAAGTAACCCTAGAGTAGACGTGTGAGACAGCTCGCCAAAAGGGCAGAAGCAGAGGGCAGCTCCACCACACATGGGCCAGCGTGCCCGGGCCAGCCTGGCATCTCAAGCAGTTGTCCGGGTACGTGGGGGAGATCTGGTGCATTCTGACCGGGGACCTGTACCATCGGGTCAGCAATTTAAAGTTCCGCTCTTGTGCATAAGTCGACATGCAGAGTTTATGCGTAAAGCATAGGCATTTGTGACGGTCATCCTCCGAGAGGACGATTCCCAACTCCTGTTCCCAAGCGGAAAAGAAGCAGTTAAAATTCTTACACAGGGCGTATTATACTCCTTTCCTGTTCTGTGGACTGTCATTGTCATAGATATAAAACGGAGATTGGCACTTTTTTGCATGTGAAGAGGTTCTGTTGGTTGCTACAGTTGTACTAGGATTCTGTGGTTTCCACAATCAATGGTGTTACTGGTCTACAACTTGAGGCGGACCCTTTAATATTTGTATTGGGATTTGTGGATCGCATATTCACTACCAGGGCTAATAAGCTCCTCATTTTTTACGTGGCCTTCTATGCTCACTGTAAAATTGTTGTTAGATGGAAGATGGATACTCCGCCCACTGTGGATCAGTGGCTATGAACAGTGGATAGGATGTTGCCACTCTACAAACTAACTTATATGGATCAGAATTGTCAGAATTTGATCGTGTTTGAGCAGATTGGGTGGAGGCTAGGGGACTCACAGTAAAGGGCTTGAGTGGATAGTTTCTCCCCTCTGGCTGTATCTCCTGGGGCTCATGAGCTACTAACTATTGTGAGGCTTGCTAGATAGTATCTTTGGCTTGTTTTATTGTGCTTTTGACATTGCTCAGTTCATATTGACTTTCGTTCTGTTTCCTGTTCTTTCCCTTTCCTTACATCTGTGTTTTCCATTGGCTTCCCCCTCCCCACCCTTTTTCTTTTTTGCTTATCTACTTATCCAATTGAAGAATGCCAGGGAGTGATACAGGATGCCAGTAATATTTAAGCCTCATTACTCAACTGATCTGTGGAAGGCTATTTTTATGCTTCTTCCTTTTCTTTCTGCATCTGTTATTTGACTGTATGTGCCTTATCTGTACTTACCAAGAAACCCATATGTTTTGTGTAATTTGTTTCTTATGACCTATTTTTCTATTGTGTTCTGTTGATTACTTTTGTTGTTATGTAAAAAAAAAAAGCAGCAAATCTTCATATCAAGTAATTTCTTTAAGTAGATCTCCAGCAAAAGCATGTTGTTTTGTTTCCCATATTTAGGTGTAGAAGCTATTTATTACTGTGAGCCTTTTTCTGTGTCACCGGAACAGGAAGTGGGAGAAAATGTGTCCAACAAGGTCAAAGATTGCAATAAAAACATTGAGTGGGGATGGGTTAGAAGCTTTATGGGATATTTATCGCTGTCTATGTCGCTACAGGGGATGTATTCTTCATAGTGATTAATGTTACTGGGGCAGGATGTTACACAGGCAGCAATAAAAGCACAACAGAGATTCTAATACCTTCCCACACTTTCCAGAATTAAAGAAACATGTATTGGTTTGAGTACCACTTTTAAGCGACCCTACAGGAGTAGTAAAAAGTTCTCACATGCCCATGTCCTTTACAACCATCCCATTCCAGCACTGCAGCCCCCATCAGTCTCTGGCATTTAATACTTCTGGCAGTGTCAGATGCCTGTGTCCCCCCACTGCATACTGTGGTTCCCCTAACCCAGGGGTCAGCAACCTTAAACACTCAAAGAGCCATTTGGACCCGTTTCCCACAGAAATGAAAACACCGGGAGCCACAAAACCCTTTTGACATCTAAAATGAAGATAACACTATATACAGGCCTCAAAATTTCCACTCACCCCCTCGCAATTGGCGAGTGAAAATTGCAGGGGGGCGAGTGGAATGTCAGAGATGGAGTGCGCTGCCGGCGGGACCAGGGATGGGACACTACCGCCCACTCGCTTCTGTTCATTCTTTGTAGGCTGCTGCAGGTACGAGCGTCCGAGATGAGAGAACAGAAGCGAACGATCTCCGCGGCAGTAGTGTTCCATCCAGAGCCGGCATTTAATCTCTCCCGTCTAGGCCGCTCTGCTGCTGCAGTGGCCAAGAGGGGAGAGATTAAGTGCTTGCGGCAGCGGGGGCATTTGCAAAGGTATCCGAGAGGCCCGGGGGGCAATTGCCACCCTGCCCCCGTGCCTAGTCTGCCCCTGGGTCAGACTAATCCAGCACGTTATTAATATGAGTGCCCCACTCAATATGGCTGCAAGCGAGGGGCATACTGAGTGGGGCAACTCAGATTAATAACATCCGAAAGATGTGGACTGGGAGGGGGGACTCTTTAAGACTGCTCTGACTTTAAGACTGCGGTGGCGGGGAGAAGAGAACAAGAAGCTGGACTGCCACCGTCTTTGCCCGCTTCGATTGGGCTCCTTGGCGGCCACAGCAGTTTCCTCCGCCCACCTCAGCTGCCATTGGTGGGAGAGGAAGACTGCCGAACTGCAGTTGGACGGCTTCTGCTGCGTAGGAGAGAAAGCCGGCTGGACGTGCAGGCAACCTCGCTGATCCACCACCATCACCAGAAGAAGAGGTCAAAGCAACTGTAAGCCCCTGTACTTTCTTTGTGACATTCTGACCGCTGACCTCTGTACTGTGTACTGACCTCTGTACCGTGCGTCACACCCTGACCTCTGTACTGTGCGTCACACCCTGACCTCTGTACTGTGCGTCACACCCTGACCTCTGTACTGTCCATCACACCCTGACCTCTGTACTGTGCATCACATTGCTGACCTCTGCACTGCGCATCACATTGCTGACCTCTATTTTATGCTATTTATATAGGTATATGTGGTCTTAGTAACGCACTGGACTCTGGTCTTGGTAACGCACTGGACTCTGGTCTTATTAACGCACTCCCCCACTCCTCATTCAGGCTCGCCTGCTAAGCCTCACAGCCAGCATCCCAGCCAGACGGTGTGCACTGCAGGGGGCGGGGCATGTGACACACACTTCTCTCCCGCCGCCTGTCACTAGGGACGTGGCCGGGAGAGGAGGTGAGTCACAAGACCCGCCCCCTTACTGAGAAGCCCATCTATTCCACCAGGGGGAGTGCCCAGGACCGGACCTGATTGGACCCCTCCATAGCCTCAGGCCCCCGAGGCCGCAGGGGTAGTTCCGCCCCTGGACAGGGAGCCACAGCAGAGGGATGAAAGAGCCACATGCGGCTCCGGAGCCGCAGGTTGCTGACCCGTGCCCTAACCCCTATGTCACTGTGAGATGCAGAAGTGACATAGGAGTCAGAGGATGAAACCACAGCACGCAGCAGGGAACACAGACATCCAAACCTAATGGAAGTATCAAATGCCGAGGAGACTGATGGAAGCTGCGGAGCTGGAATGGAGAGGCGGTAGGAGATACAGGCCACCAAAGATGTGAATATTAGAGGTCTTCTCTTGCAGGGCACATTTAGAAAATTTGCTACCCTGACAGGACTGATTTAACAACAAAGGTCATACTAGAAATAGTGCTGTAAAATACTAGGTCTGCCTTTTCTACCATGTTTCCATGGTCACACTGTAATACCCCATCCCATTCATCCTCCCCCCCCCCCCCCCCACAAACAACACCCCACAACACTATAACATGCG
>NW_017306487.1:266372-330013 GCF_000935625.1 Nanorana parkeri
CCCACAAATATCTGAATCATGGGGTTCTTCTCTGTGCAGGCTGCTGCTATTTTTCAAATCAAACACACATCCACGTCATCCATTTGCAGATCCTTTGACATGATCTGTGAATGGAGAAACTACAAGTCCCACCAGCCACCGCAGCAGATGAATTTGTAGTTCTCAATGAAACTGTGCTGATGTGGCAGCACTTGTAGTCCACTGACACTTTCTCCCATCCCTGTTACTGAATGTCCGTATGGCCGGAATAGTCTGCAGGAGCTACAATCCACTGAACGCGGTTTTTACTGGCTTTACTGCCTCCAATGCAAAAAAATAATAAATGCACTTTTTTTCTGTCATTAAGAATGTGCATTTATTTATTTTTTTAAAGGTGGAATCTTTTTTTATAAATTAGATTGCTGTATGATGTTACTTCTGAAAATGTATTATAATGTTGCATAATATCAACCAGCTTGAATAAATATATTTTTGTTCTCTGTTCTGCAAGAGTTGACATGTCTGAACGTTAAGTTATGTACTTTTACTTTCATATTGGCAGTGAAAACAGTGGAATGCTTTGCTCCACCCTGCCATTTACAAACATTCAGTACATTGTCTCAAAGGGTTGCAGATCTACTCGCTCTACCAGACTGATAACTATGCCTTCTACGGCTATGGCTGCAAGATGGTCACCATCCTTTTTGTTAAGTTGTTTTGTTTTGCTAAACGTATGCTTCCCTTTACTTGGACAGCCTGCTGTGGAGAAGAAACTCAAACTTGTGATCATGGTGAGTTATCTGATTGTATTACAGATGTTTCCTGTTCCATTGTATGGTACTTGAAAGTGAGCACTGGCTGGCACTGGCTTCATGCACATAGTTGTATTTTCTGTACAGCATACTGCGTAGCTTAGCTCTAGTCTAAAAACTTGCTCAAGTTTCCAAAAAGACTGTTTATAACTGCTTTATCTATTGTCAATCTTTCAGGGTTCTAGCTTTCTTGTATTGTAAGATGTGTTATATAATGATTTGATCCCCTGCAGATTTTGTAAGTTTGACCACTTACAAAGAAATTAAAGATCTATCATTTTTATCATAGGTGTATGTTACATGATAGAGACAGAATATCAACCATCATGATACAAATGTTATAAATTGAGTTGCAGTTCAGTGAGTAAAATAAGTATTTATGAGAGAGAGAGAGAGAGAGAGAGAGAGAGAGAGAGAGGCAGAGACAGAGAGAGAAAGCTGTATATGCATTGTATATAATAGCAGTTTTCTATTTTGGTCATTTCAGATGTTGCACAAGTCCCTGAGGGTCTGCTTCTCTCTATTTCCTGCTTTCCTGATTGCTTTGTTTTCCTGTGATGTAATCAGAAACCATGCTAGATGCTTGCATAGAAAGCTAATGATTCCCACAATAGTGCTACAGCCAGAGGGGGTGTCATTAACATGCCTATAGACCGGTTAGACGGTCCGAGTATTCCTGCAATGAATGCATGTGTAATTACCAGTGAAATCAATTGATAACAAATCTGACAGCTTTTTTCTCCAACGATCACTCCACCCTAAAGTAATATTTCCAGTTTTGGTAATTGCTGGACCATTAAACCACTTGACATTTTCTTATACGAACTCTATTGGAGAGATCTCAATGCTTGAGTTCCTGGGACTGCACGCCTGCATATAAAAAGCAAGTGAATGACGTTCACAAAACAGAACAAAAACCGACAAAACATTCACATACTGTATTAGTTAAGTTTTACTTTTGGGTGTATTTAGCTCTTTTGCCTGGGGTTGGATTAACATTACATCAAATGACAGAAACTGTAGCAATTTTTAGAAAATGTTGGTTACAGAAGAATGGAAGTTGACTGGCGAATAATGATATAAACATAAATGTAAGCTAGTCATCATTGCAAGGAACTGTGATCATCTCGGAATGTCATGTTTATCTTATGAATAAACATGTGGGATTTGCTGTTCTCCTCCTGCATAAGATAATGCTAGGCACCAACCATCACCTGTTTTTGTACCTATTAGTATTTAAAAGTTTAAACCTACACTTTTAAAGTGACAATAAACACAGGAGTTAAACCTTAAAAATGCATTCAAGTACCCTAAAAATGTATCTTATTTGTGCATTACTCGGCTGTAGATCCTCAAATCATCTCTGAATTCATGCTGACACTTTTGTTCTCTATGGTCCCTGTGTGTGATGTAAAGTAGCCACCGCTCCAAGCTCACTCTCGTATGACTAAAAAAAATACTAGCGTTACATAAACTTCTAATCATTTAGCTACCTCACAAGCTTTTCAGATGAGAAAAGGGGACATCTTCCAGCACAATGTATTTTGGCACACACTCCTGCCACATCCCCAATTATGTGAACCATTAGGAATTGATATGACCATTACTTCTCCTTTCTACTGGCTTTTAGAAATGGCAAACAAGATCATTAAGGGTTTAGTGCAGAATAACACTTTTGGTAGGTAAATAGAACTTGTTCATAGATATCTGAACAGCCAACCAAGAAGAGGGACAACTGAGTAGGAAAGAGGGACAGACGGATGTGGTTCCAGGGACAGTTAGGAGGTCTGGATTTATGTGAAGAGATAGGCAGGTGGACAGTTGGAACCAATTTCACTGTACCCCTGAGTTTATTTCAGGAACAGGAGTTTTAGCTGGGCCCTTGGGACATCCTAGGCTTCTGTCTAGGTTGCTTTGTAGATAATCTTACACTTGATCCATAACAAACCTTTGTAAAATGAATGATATTTGTGCATTGCTACTACTGTTAAACTAATTCACAGTAGCTGCGCATTAAACAATGTATTTGCCCACTTTATAAACACAGTTTGGCCATATGTGCATGCTACTTTCCTTTTATCCATTTTGACATGGTAAACCCCGATTTCAATGAGTATCCACCAGATCAGCATATTCGCAGGACATTGACCATGTGTTTGCTGGTCAATTGCTGCAGACACATAGTGCAAATTGACACACATTCACCTGCAAAACATTCTCTGGTTACTAAATACCTGGCTAATGATAGTATATTCCGACCTATGAAGCAGTTGTTCTTGGCTTTGCCCTGACATTATAAGTATGTAGCCACCTTGCCCTAAGTGGGGTGGCTGTTTAAATCTAGTTTGCTAGGACTGTATCCAGTCTAGCTGATTACATAGTCTGTACTCATTTGGCTTTTTGTAAGTGATCTGTTATTGATTGCATCTGCCTGCTGCTGGGTGAAACCTTGCCACAGAGTAGAGCATTCGATAATGGGGCAATATAAATATCTATGTCTCTCCAGCCATTCACTAGGAGTTTAATTACCAGTGGTGCATGCTGGGAGAGGACATAAAGTAAATATCTGGGTTTGATCATGTGAGGGTCTCTTTCTCCTCTGGCCCGCTGTGTGGGGGAGGTGCATTATGTGTGAGCTGTCCGACCAGGCCTGTAGCGTGCAGGTGGTCAGGTGTGTACCCAGTTGGGAACTTTGTCTGCTGGGGGTGCCAGAGAACCCAGGATGGGCTTGGACCTCAGAAAGAAGTCGGGTGTCTCACCCAGGGGAGATCTCAAACATGTCTGCTGAGCAGCTATGGTTCTCTTATGCAGTGTCACTGCATTTTCAGTTTAAAGCCCCTCTACGCTGTGGAGCTGGAAAGTAGTCTGTGAGTCTAGAGTTCTGTGTTTTTTGAGATGTCTGCAGCCCTAACCCTCCCTCCCTGTTTTTACCATTCATGGAATAAAGAATTATTGGTGTACATTGTTGCTTTCACATCCCATATACTGTATTCATACAGTGATCACAGGTGAAATGTCAGTTCCCCCTTCCCCTTGAAGTCAGGTGGGCACTACTAATAGATCATTTAGGGCTTTCACACTAGCCCTCATGCAGAAATGCTCAGTTTAAGTGTGTAGGCTAGTGTGGTGAGACAGGTCTGCTGACTTTTACTTTATTTGGAGTGTGAAAAGTGTACATTCCATTCCAGTCTCCACACAGCAGCATGTTGTACTGCGGTCACCTGGAGTGCGACGCAATACAACAGCTGGTTTTCTATTTGCCATATCAGTGACTGGCATTGTTCAGTTGCTGAAAAGCACCAGTTACTGCTTATGGTGTGAACCATCAATGTAACTATTTCTTCACAATTATAATGTTTGTTTTTGTACACATGTACAATATTTAGGTCTCATTCATACAGACGTGCACAGCTGTACAGTGTGCACATACTTGCAGAAGCCTGCACCCGGGGGGAACAGGTGCTGCGTGTACCCGCCTGTACATCTCTATGAGAGGCTGCGCCTGATTTGAACTTGCACATCTGTACAGGTAAGGATGCACTCTCTTGGATGCTGACTGTATTCGTTCAAGAAGCATACATCCGTACCTGTTTGTATGTGCAAGTTTGGATCGGTGTGCAGCCACCTGTACATCTCTATGACAGGATGTGGCTACATGTAGCACCTGCCCCTCCTAGGTGCAGGCTTCTGCACGGACGTGCATAATGTATAGCTGTAACGTCCGAATGAATGAGGCCTAAATGTTGGTGTTGCTGCTGACATTGCTGTTTTTACTGTTTTATGTCTTAGCAAAATCACATGGTATAGTGTTGACAATACTGTATAAGTTATTGTCATTTTTTTGTTTTGTATAAATCTATTGCTGCGTTTGAAATTATTTTCCTTTATAACGCATTGACTCCAAAACAAATAGTTACATAATCATTTTAATCTGTTAAATTGTATTGCACTGAATTTTGTCTGCTTGCTTGTCATATGAGATTCTAGATCAACAATCCTGTCATAAAACAAACCGGTTAGATTAGTTTCAAGTTGGTAGGTGAGGTCATTTATAATCACAAAAGAATCAAATAGCAAATATACAAAACAATTGGAAACATCAGACTGAGCTTATTGTTGCACACAGATTTGTTTTACCAGTTTCCCTCTATTGGAGGACTGTGGAGAAGATTTTACAAAAGGAATAATTTCCCACCAGTATGTATTCACTTCAAGCAGCTGGTTCAGCGGATATTTGTATTTAAATATATTACTCAATAGCCACAAAGATATAAATCTACTTTTTGTGCACCAAATGCCCTTGCAAAACCAGATATCACCTTGTGAAAGTAGCAGTGTTATCTTCACTGTGGTGTAAATAACCCATGAAGGGAGCATGGAGCTGGCTTCCCGGCCAATCAGCTGGGGTGTTCCCCTACTTTTTTTTTATTGCTTCAGCACATTCAAGTCACCTAGGAGTTAATAAAATTTCTGCATCTGGAAGATATTGCTTCACTTGCCATATAAGGTTTTTGAACTTTCTTGCCCATAACCGGTAAAAGACTAGATCAGGGTCGAAATGTGTAGTCATTCAGTCTGGGGGTCCAGCCACCTGTTGCATTATGTCGGTGAGAGAAACTTTCACTATCAAATTAATATCGGGTCTTTGTCCAGATATGTGTACATTCACCCTCAATATATTTCTGGATGTCTAATTTTTACCTGATTACAAAAGAATAACCTTGCTTTGCATTTAGCTTTGTATTGTTAATAAGCTGAGATATAGATGGCGAATATTTCTCATGCAAAATGTGGTACCCTCAGTGTCCTAATTGATATGGGACTAATTATGGCTGTTACATTTTCATATGATTGACAAAAATAACAGATAAAGTTTCAATTTTAGCTAGAGGTCCTGACCTTACTTGTCTGCTAATTTTTACACCTTTAAAGGAGAACTCGGGTTAAGGCTTTTCCCCATAGTTCTCCTTAGGGTAACGGGAGGACACAAACTCCCGTCACCCTAGGCTCAGTATACCGCAAGCTGTAGCTCGCGGTATACTGAGACGCCGCAGTATACCGTGAGCTGCTGCTCGCGGTATACTGAGACGCCGGGATCCGCCCAGCTGCGTGACTGACAGCTGGCTCTGTCTATCTAGAGGCAGAGCCAGCTGTACCCGCCCCCTCCCCCGTCCGTTCCGCCAGTCAGCGCTGGCGGATCGGAGCGGGGAGAGCGGAATCCAGCCCCTCCCCTGTCATGGCAGAGAGCCGTGACAGGATCGAGAGGTGAGCGAACGCCGGTATGTTTTCGCTCACCTACCGATCTACTGAGCCGACCTGTGACAGTCTCATTGTCACAGGTCGGCTAGAACTATGAGGTGAGTGAAAAGCACTCACCTCATAGTTCTCCTTTAAGGGTCCCAGTAGTGTTTTATGTGCTGTAAAGCCATATCTAGTGCCTGTGGTTTTAGAGTGAGAGAACACTGAGGATGTGGTGGAACTACAAGAGGTAGTCAGAACTGATCAGGAGGACAAACACTAAAGCCCATTTCACAAAGGCGTTGTCCATTCCGATCAGTGAAAAGCACTCACCTCATAGTTCTCCTTTAAGTCAGCAGATAGTAAATGAAAGACTGGTAGACCATGATTTCAGATAGCTGGTTTACTGCTGTACTGAGAATGCAGATCTAAATAGCATGATTACCCATGCATGCAGCTGAATGCATCAGCCAAACAAGGCAACAGAGGGATAAGACCTGCAGGGTCAGTCCAAAACTTCAGTGGTAGTGCCGTGCTTTATTATTAAAGATGCCAAAATGGTTTGCATATCATGTAGCATGAAAGCACCTGTGAGGGCCTGGCCAGACAGGGGAGAATCTCAGCTGCGGAACAATTAAAGAAGCAGGTAGTTTAGTATAAACGGTATTCAGTGTCGGACTCCTGGCGTCTCTCTCTCTGTCATTTGAGAGTTAGGAGTCCTACCATCATTTACCGTGAAGAAAAGAGGGTAGGTTAGAAACCAGTACGTATATTCCAGCATACGCAGGGTCAAAGGAAAAGAAGATTTAAACTTTCTTATGAAAGAAGAGAGGTCATTCAAGGCAATTGATTTCTGAGGTTCAATATCTGAACAGTCTTCTATACCTAGCAGGAGTTAGATCAGGATTATACTTTGAGCATACATGCAGTATGAAGTGAATCAGTAAATAGGCAAGGTTCCCGTACACATATATATTAAGTAATTGCAGTTCACAGTTCTCCTATGGTAGAGTGCTGACAAGTAGATGTAATATAGAAGTAACCAGCAGATGGAGCCGACTCCAGTAATAGATGATACAGATACTTGCTGTTTTGTAGGGTTCTCTGTTTTTCCCAGAGCAGGGGGAAGCTGCAGTGTCCTGATCCGCTTTCAGTTTGTCTCTCTCTCTCCAGGTTAGGGGTCCCAGGGTTCGTATGGCCGGCAGAGTCAGCAGGTGCTCACTCCACAGTAGCTATAGTGGAACACTGAGCTGACTGTCTGCCGGCGTTTTAAGGCGGAAGGAACGAGGAGGTGCCAGTGACGTCATCGGGCCGATGCGTCCCAGGCTGGAACGCATCGGCTCCTTCAGGACTTCCTGGTTTGTGGCTGCGTTCCAGCGTGGAAGACACGGACGTGCCGCAATCCTTACAGCACCCTGTACTCAATGTCTACTTGTTTATAAATTGAGTTTATAAATCCAAAGTAATTGAAGTCACACAAAACCATAATGGTTTGGTTAGATAATGGATTAAGTCTTTCCATGTTAGTGCTATGAGTTTTTGCTTATTCTCTTTGCTAGGTGTTCCGCCATGGAGACAGAAGTCCAATTCAAACTTATCCTAATGACAAGTATAAGGAAGATTCTTGGCCTGATGGGTTTGGACAACTTACACAGGTATGATCCAAACAGGTTATGTTGTCATTTATTTTATATGCCATTTAATAAACGCTTACACTAATCTACAGTATATTATATATTGGAGTTGTTTATACACTTGGCAATTTTCTAACAATATTAACCACTTTTAAGCAGCTTTTGACTGCAATAACAACCAAATAAATCAAGAAACCCTAACGTCATACCTGCAATTTAAATAAACATGCAAATACATATTACTTGATCTGTTCATTCGGCAATGTAAAAAGCATGACCAGCATAACTGCATTTCTTTAAGGGAACCTTTATATGTGCACTTAATTGGAAACACCTTTCTGGAACTCCGTCAGGGTTATTCACAAAAGGATGAAGAATTTGGAGAAGGCAGGAGAAGTGAAAAATCTAGACCAAAATAGCCGATTTGCAAAAATTCTCCAATTCAGCCGACTTTATGATTCAGCTATGTTGGCCTAGATTATTCACTTCTCCTGCCTTCTCCAAACTCTTCACCCTTTTGTGAATAACCTTGCGTGTGTGCACTAGTTATGTGAAGGTAACATACCTGTTACCCTAATCTGCCCAGAATTAGCATGTAATCTAATGGTTGTAGATGGTCACTCTAGTCATCAATTTGTCAGCTGTATACCCCTCAGCTTTCACACCTATAGAAGAGTCACGACTTTTAGTGTATTGTATGTAAGCAAAGAACACATCTCTACCATATCCTTAGTAATGTACAATGAGTGGCCAGATTATTATGACCATACCATCAGTACTTCGTTGGGCCACGAGATTACTCCACGAGGTGACTTCATTGGGCCGCCTCGTGACTCCACGAGATGTTGAAAGGTGATGCGAGGAATCTGACACTGCTCTGTTGCCCTTCTGTTGTCTTGTACCAGTCTTGCCACTCTCCGTTCTGCCCTAACATTGACTAGTCGCTGACGGCCACAATTCGCACGTTCAGACCCAGATTTTCAGCTGGCAGTCCAGTCTTTAAACACTTTAGCAACAGCTGCTCTTGAACATTTAACACATTCTGCTGTTTTGCTGATACTCGCTCCATGGCTTGAGCGCCAACAATCATCCCAAGTTCAAAGGCTGTTAAATCGCGTTGTTTACCCATATCTTCAGAAAAAAATCACTTCTACTGTCTTGGTAAACAACCTGCTTCCCTATTTATAATGGTCTGGCCCTCTAGCAACTTCACCGCGAAATTATAGCTAATTATAGCTAATTTACCTACAAATGTCAGGTGGTCATAATAATCTTAATAAACAAAAATAATCATGAAAACAAATGATCTAGAAGAAGGAAAATTGGAAGCAAAGCAATTGGGCATGTCTTTTGATTTCCTTTGCCATATATATCCTGACCACTATACTCTAAAACAGAGATTAAATGGAACATCAAGAAAAAATTGGTTTTGGGAGCAGCACATGTGTAATCAGTTACCTTGAATGTTTAGTATCCTATGCCCATAGTGCTGCTGGTTACTGTAGAAATGTCAGCTTAATTTATGCTGGAAACTGGTCGCTGGTCTGATGGCCATGATATTCAGAGAACTGCATCTTCAGTGAGTAAAAGGAGATATCTGATTGGACAGTGTGGAGAGGAGTGGCGGATGATGTGGCAATCTTCAACTCATTCAATGTGAGAACACCTTGTATTCATCAATGAAAAAAATACAAGGTGTTCTCCGATTGGCATTGGTGGCGAGTGAGTGACTACTTGTGCTGAGCGTGCAGAGGGAAAGTCTCTATCACTGTATGTAGCGCAGACTACTACAGTGATTTTCAGCATGCCCAGAAGCCCTTCGGAGATTATTATTATTTTACAGGATTTATATAGTATCGGAACTCTGAAAAGTACAAGCATGCATATGTACTCAGTACTTGGTTTGTGCCCCTTTTGCAGAACTTACCGTACTGCAATTACTTTTGCATGATATTCTAATTATTCGAGTTTCACCTGTATATTTTAGACCACTACAAGTTGGGAATTATGGATAGTATTAAAATGTCAAAGTGTGGCCATGTCCAAGTGATAGCATTAAGTCAACAGATTTAAAAAGCAGGTGATGAAAATAAAAAATAAAAAAATGTGTTATGAAAAATTCTCATATATCTCAACAGCTTGGAATGGATCAACATTTTGAACTGGGGAAATACCTGAGAAAGAGATATTCTGGACTTCTAAATGAAACATACAACAAAAATGAAGTAAGTACTTACAGTATGTCCTAGCCTATGTCTTTCTTTACAGTTAACAAAGGTTAAAGCCCAATTGAAGTCACAGATATAGATATGTAGAAGATAGCTTTTGTAAAAAGAGAATTCACAGGAATAGATATGCAACTGCATTGTCATTTGTAAAAACAACCTCATTTTTAATATTTAGCTTAAATTTTCCTTTAACAGCAGTTTCATAGCGTGTCAAAATGACTGCAGTCCAACAGGTCCTAGAAAAGACCCATTGCTCTCAGAAATGTAGCCAATCTGGTCAGACACTCCCTTCTCCTTCTCTGCAATAGAAGTCTGTGTGTTGAAGGATGTACACTTTTGGGGTGGGGGGGTGGTCTTATGCTTCAAAATGGGGGTACATGTGCTGCTGCTTAATGACCACTATCTGTAAAGCACCGGCACTCTTTTCAACCAACAGCATATTCTCTCAGGTTGACATGTCTTGTGTCGTTTTATACTGCTGATTGAATGTTATAGTGTTATACTGTTGCTTTCGAAGGGTTATTATGCTAGCATGAAGTGGCTGAAAGCATTATCACTATTTAACACACCTATGTTTCCCTTACACACTGACTGTGTCAACTTTAGACTTTTTATATTCACTTTAGACACCTGATTCTGCTGTGACATCCCTGCCACCCAGCTCATCATTTTATCATATGGGTCCCACTTTTGTGGTGTAAAACTGTTCTTCTTCGCATAGCAGTAGATAAATGTTGTTCTGAACTTGCTAAGACCATGCACATCCTTAGGATATAATGGTTTGAAATCTGATGTGTATCATAAACTTCAGTGCATATTAAAAATGGAGAGCACTTTATTTGTTAATATATTTTGGTTTTGTCTGAAGTTTTTCCTTTTAATGGCTTCTACTCATAGCTGACCCTAGTGTGTGTGTGTGTGTGTGTGTGTGTGTGTGTGTGTCAGTATGACTGTGGTAGAGACATAAAACTGTTAGCTCATTTGGCGGATTTCAAGGTTTTGTATAGTGTATATAGCTCTGCAGAATATGTTTGTGCTATAAAGATATATAATAATGATAATTAAAATACTTGTTCCATAGGTTTTTGTAAGAAGCACAGATGTGGATCGTACATTAATGAGTGCCCAGGCTAATCTTGTTGGTTTGTTCCCACCCACCGGTAGGCAAGTCTGGAACCCTAACATTAAATGGCAACCAATACCCGTTCACACAATGTCTCAGTCAAATGATGTAAGTAATCATTTATATAAACCAATTCAGTTTTTGCTACATTTATTTTACTGCTGTTACTACTGAGCCTTTTGCAGAGTATTAAAGCCACTAAACCCCAAAATTACATTATACAAATAAGATCTATAATATAGTAATTTAATAATAAGCTTACTCTGGTTTTCAGTATTTGCCTTTAAAAGCTTCAAAAAACGATCTCTTTATCCATGTCACTTCCTGCCAAAGGGTGGCTACTTTTCTTCTCCATGGTCCCTATGGGAGGTGAAAAGTAGCCACCCTCTGTGCTCGCTCCTGTAGAGAACTACAATGACACCACAACTCCTCTGCTGACTCCTCCTCTTTCCTCCCTCGAATCCCTCCCATCAGCAAGCAGCGGTGTACAAGTTTAAAAGCAGCGGAGATAGAGTAAGGAGGAGGGAAGGGGGAGGAATGGTATGTGAATTGGCACATGTGCAGTGAGAACACTGAGCGCTGTGCCTTCTGGGACATGTATGTCATGAATGTCGGACAAGAAGGAAGCTGGAAATAGCAGAAATCCAGAGGAGCTGCGGGAGCGCACCTGGTACATTTTGAACAGCCAATTAAGGTATTTTTTTTAATTTTTAAAAGGAAAGGACAGCAGAATTTACTAATGTACTGTAAGGAGAGCCCTGTGAGCAAATAAAAGATTTGAGTTTTGTGTACAAATATACGCAAATGGTTAGCCTCTCCCTGCTCAAGTCCTATAAGCTGGATTTAAAAGTGACAAGACAACCAAGTCCACCTACCACAGTAAGAACACAGGGTCAGTTTTTACCCAATTGGTCACCTGTAAAAGAAGCATAAATATACTTCTCTCTTTTTGGTGGTCCTTGCATTTAAAAGTCACTGTTATTCTGCTGCTGCAAGTAGTCTACACTCTCCAGCTGCTGCAATTACTCTACACTTCCAGGTGTGTAAAATACTTGCTCTCCCATTAGCCGCTGTGGTTCCTCCTGCTGGCTTGTACATCACTACAGGAACCACAGCAGCAGGTGGGCAGGAGCAAGTATTCAACTCATCTGACAGTTAAATACTTTCAGAAGCTGGGAACGGAGATTCAACGGCTTTTTTAATACACAGGTCGTTGGAAAGGTAAGTGTATTTCCACTTGCTTTGCAGGTGACCTACTTTGTAAAAGTGACTCTGTGGTAAAAAGTCATTTGGTCCCTTTGTGGCTGGACGTACAGTGTACGTCTCCCGTCACGAAGGGGTTAATATTGACATAGATGACAGTTTCTCATTTTTAACCAAGTGGGGCAACAGCTTAATGACTGACAAAACGAGCTGACAACTACTTGGGGGGAACAAGAGATCAGGTTGAAAAACCATCCTCATGGCTACAGTTCTATAGGCCAGTTTTGACAGCCATCCCCCACCCATCTCCATTAACATAAACTTGTATGATTGCCAAAGCTGAGCATACACGGTTAATCTTCAGCATTCTGCAGCTCTGTGGTTGCCTATCTGGCGACCAAATAAAGTCTGTGGGCAGCTTTAAGACTGTCATTCTCTCCGCATACCTGCTCTTGGGACATGATAGCAATAAATAATTGCCTGTCCACTTTACGTAGTCAAATGTGAAATAATCAATGTGGTTCTTTTGAAATGAATAGTGGGAAAAAAACAATCACTTCCAAGTGAACTTTACTCATTGCAAAGATTTTACTAAACCTAACTATATATACCTGCCTTAATTCATGAGATTTTGAGATAGGCCACATGGAAAAAGGAAGGGATTGCCTACTATTATCATATACTTAGTTCCAATATTAACGTAACACTGCAACCGCCTACTTCTTTCCCCTTTTTATACATGCAGCAGTTTTTATTTGTATCATCCCTAGATGACATTTCTAGTGCAATAGCTTTGCTTGGAATGCCTCTAATTTGACCTCAAGCTTTGTCTATTTGCTTTGAATGTGAAAAAACGGAATTGTACATGTTTGGTTATCATAGCTAGCAACAGGCTGAAATGGAACAATAATGTAGAATAACATTGCAATTTTATACAGCGCATTTTTAAAATTCTTTTCAAATATAGCATACCAGTTAGTGAGCCGCTGGCTCCTTAACACCATGTTGGAAATGGCTCTCTATTACTTGAAAAGATGAGTTCTCCATTATAATAAAAACACAAAGCACATGTAAAAAGAACCTTGTCATTGGAAGGTAGGGTTATGATGACCTTAAAATCAACTTTTCATCGCTTTTAATACAGAACAATTAATGTGTCAGGTTTCTTTAAATAAAAACAGGGTGAAAAGTGTAAGTAGTCAAAGCAGATATGTTTCCAAGAGGGAGAAACCTACACCTTGAGCCAACACTGCAGCCAAAGACTTGCCTACTTGACATTTATTGGCAGGAATTTTGCAGAAAGCACCTTGTTTCATTCAAACATTCAACAAACAACATCAGGGCATTATTAAATGCAACATAAAATATACAATATCTACAAATCTACATATACATAGGTATAAAAATTTTAAAATGCCACTTACCATAAACTTTCAGAGCCCAATCGCAGTGTGCTTTGTGTTAACACATGGGACTATTTGGATGTCCATTGAGGTATGCTGCGTTAAAGTATACTTAAAGTCAGAAGTTCTTTTTTTCCTTGGGAGGGTTAAAACTGCTGTCAGTTTTTTCTGACATCTATGTCTCATTGGAGAGATTTTCCTTTAATTTCCTGTCCTGTAGATTTAACAGGAAGTGAGAGGATATCTTTCCAATGCGATCAAAATCCCATCTTAGCTGTCACAGGAGAGTCCCCATTGGAAGATGTCCCTTCTATTCCTGTTCTGCTGGCAACTCAAAATGTTGTATTTACGCCCACTTTAATTCCTAGTGACACTGGTGATCAGTACAATTAGTAAGTAAATCTCCCTAATTGGGGGGAAAAACAGGCAAAAAAAACCTCACAGGGCTTCTGTGCCCTCACCACGCTGATCAAATAAAAAAAACTTTTTGCCTTTAGTTTTACTTTATGGAAGCCCCTTTTTAAGAAGGGGTTAGCAGTACACCTCAAAATGAACAAACCAAAAATGTATCCATCCTGCACATAAAGCTCTCACCTCCAAACTTACAAGGTGTAAGTCCAGTGTTGGTGCTTTCTTCCAGCATGAAGGAAGGAGAGCACTCCATGTAAGATATAGCTGTTTAACTGCAATAGGAAATCACAGGTTCCCATTTCAAAGGCATGTAGGTCCTCTTTGTTGAAGTCTTCTTTGGCAAGGAGGACCTGTGTGCCCTCAAACAAATTGTCAGTGATTACTGTACCTCCACCGTTTTTTTTTTCTCAACGCAGTGCTCCACAGTGCACAAATGGTTAATGTTTGGTGTTGCAGTGCAGGGCCGGATTACCATGGGGCGGGTGGAGCTCCCGCTCCAGACTCGCCCCTGCAAATAGGCCCGGCCGTGCCGACCCGAATCGCGGCCGAGTCGTGGCCTGCCCAACTTGAGCTGAATCGGGGCCGAGCCAACGTGAGTCACAACGGGCCGACCCGACCAGACCCAAGTCGTGGGCCAGCCCAACCCAAATCAGGGCCAGTCTTGACCAGGCAGCCGCAGCCTTCTCTTATTTATGGCATAATAATTCAGCGTGCCAGGAAAGCCTGCTCAACTGACAGCCTGCCAGGAAAGCCTTCTCATTTGAGCGACAGGCTCGAACTCCCACACACCAGTTAAGGTGCCAATTTGTGTGACTTCTGTCGTTTGTGACTTCTTGGAAAAGTAAACACCTGTGAAAGCTTTCAAAATTTAAGGTGGAGCACTGGCTTTCTTGGTATTTTTGGATATCATTTTCAAATTCATAGGAAAAATGACATTATTGCACTTCGATAAAGTCTTTCAGCTTTACCCTGCACCTTTACCGTTTCTTATTATTTACAGTATATATTGTAACAAGGACACTCCACTGTAGACCGGAGGTGCAAGTCAGATGCAGTTTATTTGCTTTCAAAACGGTAGATAACACGAAATCCAACATAAATAGCTTGCTGTAGCATATAACAGATAAGGGCTCACCGACATCTGTCTCTCTTGCCGCACTGCTGCTCCGGTCTCAATCTTTAGGGCCACTGTCTGGTTCCTCCAGACAACGGCAATAACATGCCAATCCTCTCAATATGGTTCACAAACCCGCAGCTCCCTGCTGCACTGGCCTCCACACTGACTCCAGGGTGGAGCTCTCCTGACTCACAGGTGGGGCCCTGAACACATCCCAGCACACTCTTCATGAGGGATGTACACAGGTGCACAATCAGGTGCTGGTCACTACCAAAGCATGGACCCAGGAATGGAGATTTCATCCCACCCAGAGCTCTAAGAAATCTCCTGGCTCCAGGATCCCAACTATGATCCAGAAAACCTGGAAAGAACTGAAAAGGCAGTTCTCTCCTGGTACACGTACTGTCTTCCTGGAGCCACTCAGCCCCTCTGGCTGAGAACCCTGGGTGACTTTGAGGCCACCTAACACCGTGGTATTGCCTCACAATGCCACAATATATACAGTATTTATTGCTGATTCATTTCGAACAGTCTCTGTAAGTATTATTCACTGTCTAGCTTGAGAGGGTGATAAGAAGGACTTGGTCGCTTGGGTTTTCTAGACAACGTTGTCAGTTTTATCAGGGGAGGGCATGGATGTATACATACTGCTTAATACATTTGCTAACAATCTCTAAATATTTTATATAATGTTATTATTTTACTTATTTTTGTTGCAGATTGTGGTGTCTTTGCTCACAATTTTATTTATTTATATGAATATTAAGAGGACAGCTATATAAAATGAATTTGAATTTGAATTCTGTAGAGTCTGATTTTATTATGTTGATTTCAGATGCTTCTCATAGCCAAGGAGAACTGTCCCCGCTTTGCAGAACTTGTAAATGAAACTAGCACATCAGAAATATTTAATGAACTTAAAAAGCCTTATGTGGTAAGGTTATCTTTTCTTAGTAAAACATTCAACATTATGTGACTGCTTTACTAAAATAGTAGTAATTTTCATTTGAGTTTGTTTTTCCTTTAAATAACAATGACAATAGTCTCTTCCATGATGCAATATGTCGAGTGAACACAGACAAGGATAAAAATTATGCGTTTAAAAAATGTATGCCTAGCTAACAATGTTGTGTTTATCTACAAGTGTAAAGTGCATTTTTAACCCCTTTCACTAAAAATCAGCAGCTCTGCTTGCTTAAATGAAATTATCTTATATTCATTAGTTACACTAACATTTTTGCTTTGACTGTTTTACCACTTCCTGGTTGAGTAAGGCACTGGTGATGTAATCCTGGTCTCACAGATGCAACCTGGGATCGCTACATCACCAGTGCCTTTTTGGGAAATCTCATCTACAACCTGCAAAAACCCTACAGATTGTTTGTTTCTTTTGTCTACCCAGTTCAATGATTTATTAACAGTCACTTATCCCAGTGCCTCACCCCTTATCAAACGGCTCAGTTTTAAACAGAAAAAAAACTGTGCCATAAAGCAAGCTGCTCTGCTGTGCTGCCTCCTTAGCTAATCCACAGTGCTGTGGGAATATGTTTAATATTTATATGTAAAACAATGATTGCACAGTGTCTGCATGACTGCATATATGTTATGTTTAACAAAGATAAAACATAGTTTAAAACATATAGGGCTCGTTCACACAGGCGTTCACGTCCGTAAGGCGTGCACGCCCGTGCAAAGACCCAATCCCAGGACGGTCAGGTTCTGTGTGTAATTGCATGACACACGTCACACAGCATCATTGATTGCTAGGTCACTGGTGGCCAGGCTGCACAGTGTCATGTGTTTCCATTGTGCGGATGGGTCGGTCACCTCCACTATAACCAAGGACACAATGTAGCCTGGTCACCTATGTCCTAGCAACCAAAGACACTTTGCAACCCAGTTACTTGCATCTATCAACCAGTGAAGCTGGATTGTGGGGTTAGATCCAGCTGAGCTTGCTTGAAAATAAACATGCATTTATGAACCAGTATTCTATTTTTTTGTACTAGTTATGAGAGTTCTTCTTTAAATTTATTTGGTCAGCTATACCATAAAATATGGATTAGATGAGCTGTATGATAGACATAATTATTAAATATACATGTATTACTATTATTTTGAATACAGGACTTTCTGAAAACTTTACCAAATCATACTGGCTACTCATTTGACCAATTAATTGGATCGAAAGGACCCTATATGTGGTGGACAATCTATGATGCTCTGTTTTGTGAGGTAAGTGATACAAGTACACACGCACTGAAAAAGTCATGAAGGTAAGAACTATAAAGAGCACCTGTTAGCTATTAGTCATGATAACATTTCACACATAACTTTTTTATCCGCCTGCAGATCAGTTTTTAGGCTAGGTTCACACCTAGGTGATTTATCGTGCAAAACACAGATTCCCAATCAAAGTCAATGGGGCTTGTTCACACCTTTGCGTTGCGTTGCGCGGCCGAAATCGCCTGTCGTGCAAAAAGATGCAGGAGCTATTTTCGGGCGGTTGTCACATGGTTGTGGTCCCATAGAGAGCTCTATGCATTGAAAACCGGTTTTCAAAACTAAAGCGCGGCAAAAAAACGCGCAAAAACAGCTCAAGGGCTCAATCGCCTAGGTGTGGACCTAGCCTCAATGCTGTTACAGCCTGCACAAATAATAACTGAGGAAGAAAAACATAAACATTTAATGTCTGTGTGCTTGGCCCTTCTGTGCCACTGGGCAGCGTATAGAGTTGTATGAACTGCTATGTCTATAGTTACACTTCCTTATACTAATAACAGTGTTATTCACTAAGGGGTGAAGGGTTTAGAGAAGTCAGGAGAAGTGAACAATCTAGGACAAAATAGCTGATTTAGACAAATTCTCCAATTTAGTTCACTTTCCAGTTCAGCTATGTTGTTCTAGATTGTTCACTTCTCCTGCCTTCTCCAAGCTTTTGTGAATAACCCTGTAAATGTTTGGCTGCCTTCTTAATTGTCCTTTTTCCTAAAAAAAAGTCTTAAAACATTTATTTCAGAAAATTCACAATTACACTTTGCCTGACTGGGCGACAACCACTGTCATAGAAAAACTCCTTGGTCTGCAAGAATTATCCATAGCCGCTTACTTTGGCCTATACAAACAACAGGAAAAAACGAAACTCACTGGAGGTAAATGAATCTGCTACTTTTATAAAAAGCCAATGACTTTTTAGTCAACAGTGAAACCTGTTTTGTTGTTTTTTTTGTTAATGGAAACCTGTACTAAGAAATATGGAGGCTGACAGTCTGCTAGTCCCCTGGATGTCTGTGGCTAAAACACTGACAGTGGACAAGCAAACCACAAAATTCAGTCAAGTCCGAACTCAGGGTGCATTCATAAAGCATCAATATGCCAGCAGTGCGGCTATACCTTTGATTTAAAATTCCTCGTTTTAGCAACAGATTTAGCCCACTGATGAATCCCTGGTACCCCGCTCCTCTCTTCCGATCCATTGGATTTTCACTGCTCAGTGGTGGTACCCCTTCGTTATTTTGTTCCTTGTATTGTGTATCCCGATATGTGTAACAAGTTTGTTTCTGTGCTGTACTTTACCATTGTTCATATTTTCCTAATACCAATGTTATACTTTAACTGAACAATCAAATAAAAATGATTGAACTTAAGATAAAGAGTTCCACAAATTGGTGTGAATTAAATTGTTCTTTTGAAGGAATTGGAGAGCAATTACAGTTTTAAAAAAATCCAGGAGAGCACAGTCATGTGACCTATAAAAGTGACGTAACCAGCCTCTCCTCCAAATATGTTTTTGCTGTTTTCAGGGTCGGTCCACACCAACTGCATTCCAGCTGTGCTGGCCATTTTTACCAGCGCAGCCCGAATGTAAGACCAGACAATTTGTCTGGTCATGGATGGGGTCGGTTTGCACCACCACGTTTACGGTGGTGTGTGCTTTAAAAAAGTACAGCATGTCTAGACTGCCTATGGCATGGTGATTATAGGTGCCAATTGCGTGTACACCTCAGACAGTTCATGTTCCTTTGGGTCCCAGCCCTATTATATATGCTTTTGTTTCCCATGGTTCTTGATATGTTTAGTTAGACTGCTCACTATAACGTTCTGAACATTCTCTACTGTAAAGTTTTTTTCAACCTGAATGGTTTCTTGTGTATTGTTTATTGTTTCCTATATTTTTATCTTTCTTCAATAAAACTTTTGTGAAAGAAAAAAAGTACGGCATGCAGTACTTTTTTTTAAGCACACCGCAGTGAGATGTGGTAGAACCACATCACACCCCGGTGAGCCCATAGAAATGACACTTGTGACATTTCAATAAAGTTGTAACAAACTTTATTTATGGGGCTTGATCAAGAGCATTAGCACTGTCCAGGGACACACATGTGCGGTTGAGTGCGGCTGCTGGTGTGAATGTACTTAAGCAGAAAGAACTCTGTGACATACAACAGAATCCACACCACGGCCTGTATTGTATGACTATGACTGAAATGTGTGCAGTAATACTATGGAGTATAGTGGACAGCGGTATGCACTCTCCGCTATAAATAGGCTCCTTAGTCTGTATACTTTGTATCAGTCCTTTGATACAAAATTGCTGAAGCCACTGGGTCAGCATGGCTGTTGGGAAATTAGCTCTTTCAGAAGGGAAGGTCAACAATGGTAGCTGCCATACCTCCGCAGTAAAGGTTTTCCCCAGCAGCTTTTGTATATAGTTATTTATGTATTAGCGTTAGTTTAGGACAATTATATGCAAATGACGGATATCGGAATATGTGAAGTGCCAAGAGCAGTGTAGAACTTGTCCTATGTAATCTATTGAAGGATACAGTCATTCAAGGCCTAGTAAGAGTAATATACAAGCTCGAACTATGAGGATGAGTGATTTTCACTCACCTCATAGTTCTCCTTTAAGTAAAAAAAGTTTACAAAAATAAAGTTAAATAAAATAAATTTCAAATTGCCCAAAAAAATTTTATGTTTAAAGTCCCCCCGTCCTCACAAATGCGTGCAATGCAAATACGTGTCGGGTGGACCTGGCATAATTTTTACACAGCACATAATTTTTTTTAATGATAAAATGTTTGCCTGAGATTCTGCTTTAATGTAGTAGAGGAGATTGAAATTTGCACACCCAGTGTCCGTTGACTTATTGCAGTTAATTTTATTTTATCCTGTTTTCAGGTGTTCTTGTGAAAGCCATTATTGAAAATATTACACAAGCTCTTGCACCATCCAGCAAACAAAAGATGATAATGTATTCCGCAGTATGTATTTTGCTTTCATAGCTTATTTCTTCCTTGTGTTTAAAGGATTTTCTCATGTAAAAAAAAAAATTCAACATGACAGAAATAGACCTCTGACTTGGGTTTGGACATTAATTGTAGAGAATCTAAATTCACCCCATTATTTCTGTACATTGGCGTGCCATGGCCAGAAGCTAATGCATTGAAATACATGGATACAGTGGTGCTAAAAGCGAGGCATTAATTACCTTAATGCATTCTCTGCAAAAGGCCCCTTCCGATCAGGTTTGCCTGTCAGTTTTCAGTCGGATCCGATCAAAAGCCCAATGTTACTCTATGTGCACCCGGAGCTAAACAGACATGTGTTAATTTACTTCCCATTCCCCCTGGCTCCATCCAGTTCGGGAAGACAAAACAGAAGAGAGTTCTGTTTTGGCGGGCCTTTCAGATAAGGAGTAATCTGATGTAAATGGATACATGTCCACTTACATTTGAATCCCCATAGACTTAACATGAGTTCAGTAAGTTAGGTTTTCTCTGCCATCGTGAGATGGTGTAAAAAACTGGGTGGACATGGATGTCACAATCTGTTCCATGCTTCTCAGCAGCGGATTCATGCATGGATCACCTGCTGACTGGAACTTTCCATGCTCTGCTGTCCCCCAAACACTTACTTATGGTCCCCTGTCACCACCACCAGGTCAGGAAGATCTTTTGGGTTGTGAAGGCGGGCACTGAGGGCTGTGGAACAACTGGCTCCTGTTGACATCAGTTTAATTGTGGGGAGGAGAGCAGTGGAGGGAGCATGGTGTGGCTTGCCGGGCACTGCGTGTGTCTATGGAAACATACACCTAGGCGCAGGTCCCAGCTGGGAATGTGCATTGGTGTCTCATCAGCAGCCGGCTAGCTAAAAGCAACAACCCTCAAATAGGCATGGTGCAGCAGCTAGAGGAGGAGGAGGAAAGACATCAATAATAATCAGATAATGTAAATGTGGACCTCCTCTTCTTAAAAAAACCCCACAGAAAAAAAAATCAAAGGGTTAATATCACTTTAAATACTATAGCTGGGGATCATAAAAAAAATTACCTGGAGTTCTTCTTTAAAGGCAAAACCTTATATTTTGATTTAGCTCCTTTACTGTCATAGATATAAGGGTTACGTTGGAACAGAACTGCGATCAACAGCTGACAAGCTATCATTTGCATCCATTCATAAAAAATGACATGATTATGATCTCTTCGGTTTCTTAAAGGAGAAGTATGGTGTTAGGGCTTTTCCCCATAGTTCTCCTAAGGGTAACGGGAGGACACAAACTAGCGTCCTCCCGTCACCCAAAGGCTCGCGCTATACTGAGACGCCGCAGTGTGAGAGGCTGATCTGTTGGGGGTGCGTGTCCGTATGGCCCCCCCACGTTCTCGGCTGGCCAGGCCGAGCCGCGTCGGTCAGGAACGGAGAAAAAAAGGGGGAGGAGCTGTATCCGGCTAGAGAACGCCGTGCGCCGTGTGTCAATGTTGGTCACAGAGTCTAAGACTGTCGGGTGTCTCCAGTGGCTACGCGTTTCGAGGGTTAACCTCTTTTTCAAGCCTCACAAGAGTATTGCGCTCCTGTCCTTTTTGTTTTGATCTGCAGGATCGAGAAGTGAGCGAGTGCAGCTATGTGTTCGCTCACTTCCCGATCTACTGAGCCAACCTGTGACAGTTTCATTGTCACAGGTCGGTTAGAACTATGAGGATGAGTGAAAATCACTCACCTCATAGTTCTCCTTTAATGAACACAAAGCAGAAGATAAGAGGATTGAGGAAGTGACCCTGATCTCTTTCTGTCTCAAATGTGAAACATCAGGGGTCACTTGTTATTTCACACACATACACACACGGATTACATACATGTATAATATATACATACATGTACAGTACATTACATTAATGGAGGTAATGTAAGTAACGTGTGTCGCTGTCAACACATGCTGGTGTGCGTTATGCATGCTGTGGTACGTTGTTACAACACATCACAGTGCAGTGTTTTTGGGGGGTTTTTTTTACATTTCTTAAATGACCTTCATTCAACTAAACGAGAATGTAATGTATGCTTGCATCATTTTCCCACAACGCAACACCAAAGCAGCTCACACAGCACTGTGCATCAGGCATTCCCACAAAACCATAAGTGTGAAACCAATATCCAGTTTTTTACAATTGCTTATTTACAGTTTTGCAAAGTTTACAATGTACAAATATGTGTTATTTATTATATCAATGCAGTTTTTCCTGTAAGATTTATTAAAAGTTTTGTTGTGTTTGTGTGCGCTAATAATGATTTTATTGGACATATCCCCAACTATTGTGGGATGTACTAAATCAGCAGCACCTACTTGTTATTCTACGGGCGCCTGCGCTTTCAGAAAATTTATGGTTTGGGGTGTATTTTACAAGTTTTCAAAGCAGTAAGTAAAAAATTATGAAACATGATAAAGTGAAAATAACCAAAATGGTCCAGACACCTGAGGTTAAAGTGAGGGGCAGGGCCCGCCAGCAAGGTGGGTTAAATAGAGGGTTAGAAGGGTTGGAGCCCCTGTCACTGTGTTTTAATGTTCTGAGCTGTTATACCCTCCCTGATCATATTTGAGAAGTCACACACTTACCTGTCCCACCTCCTTTGAGTCGTCTTGTGAGGTCTGAACTGCACTGTCTCTGCTTCAAAATCTTCACTGTAAGGTCCTTCTGAGCATGGGCACCACAATCTCTATTCATTCCGATGGGAATTTCATACTCCATAGGCTATATATCGAAGACCTGTGGCGACAGGTCTATGTGTAATTTGTGATGGGTGATCAGGGAGGGTATTGTATGGAGTTACACTTTAATCAGTTAAGAAAAAAATGGTAACATAAAGTTACTTCTTCTCAATAGCCCTGTTCTAGTTGCTTATTTCCATATTCATGATTATGCGGAAATTCATTACTTTGTCACAATCAGTATAGGCTAAACCTAAATTGTAACAGATTGTATGGTATATTTATATCTTGCAGCATGATATGACTGTAGCTGCTCTGCAATCTGCTCTAAATGTCTCCAATGGAAAGTTACCTCCTTATGCCTCTTGTCATTTGTTTGAGATTTACGAGGTTGGCAATGAGTAAGTAACTAAACAATAGATTATTGTAAGATTATTGTATGATTACAGTTTTCTTCTTTTATGTTCCCCTTTAGTTTGTAATTTTTTAGATAAAAAATTCAGTAATGAGTGAGTAGATTTCCATAATGTACGTATAAAATGGTTCCTATAGCCAGGGCCGGATTAAGAACATCATGGGCCTGGCTCTGTTGGTTGGTAAGCAGCAGAGGCGGTTCTCTAATTAGGCGGCCACTTAATATGCCTGATTAGAGAGCCGCCGGTGCCTCTGCCTAATTGTGTTCAACCCTGCCGGCCCAGATTGCCATCAGGCATACCAAGGCGATCCAGGTCGGTCGGGCCTATTTCCACTCGCGAGCCTGGAGCTGATGCTCCAGTAGCCCCTATGTTAATCCGGCCCAGCCTATAGCACACAGATGTTCATGCTAGTACATTCCCGAATGTCTTATATTCACTAGTTATTCATTGTGTAATAACTATTTATTAGCTATTACTACAAGCCGTGCAGTCTATACATCAAATGCACATACAAGTTTCCTAAGTCATCCTGCTTTTAAATGTGGGCCAAGAGACAGTTTTGCCCTAATCTACTATGGTATTACAAATGATGGCAGGCACTGAAATGGCTGAAGAGGGCCTCTTGCAGCCCTGGACATACACCACTAGGCACGCACATTAGTGACTGGTCAGACCTGTTGCTTAATCCAACTGTGAATTTGTTCTGGGCCATCCCCCCCCCCTCCCAAGCACTAGTTCTGGTTTATGGCAAATGAGGAGGCTGGATGCAAATAGTTCCAGCACCAGGGAATCAATAATCCAGCAAGGTTTTCTAACAACCCGGATCACTTTCCTTAAACAAAATTGCTTATTTGGGGCTGTTGTGTGCTGCCTCAAAGACACTGGTTCATCTCATGATCTGACCAAAGAAGGGCGGATCAGCGCATCTATATGACCTGCTAAGAATTTTATTTTGAAAATAAGAGATAGATTGGGATTTGGTAGTCATTGGTTAATAGGCTGTTAACATTTAAGTATTTACATATTCTTAGGAAGGAGTAAAAAAGCTTTAACACAAGTCCTTGCTGACCTCTGTGGCTGCAGGCGCTGTGGAGCAATTAATCCTCAACTTTCACTGCAGAAGAACTAAAGTGGTTTAAGTAATTCTCTCAGGCAGCTCAGCTTCCACTAAAGTGTATTTTTAATAAAGACTTTTATGTTTAGCTTTTAGTAGAGCAGGGAATGGTTGGAATCCCTGGTTTTTATTTTGCAGTTTGTGTCCTCTTTGAAGGATTTCTCTTCATTTCATGTCCAGGAGATACAACAGTTGGCAAACTGAGCCTACATGTGAAAACAAAGACTGATATATTGCTTGTACGGCTATGGCTAAAGTTGGAAATACCTGCTTGAAGCAGGTCAAATGCAGGTCAAAAGAAGGTCACATGTACCTGTCAATGAATTCTGAAGTATATCAGAAGCATAGCTAGATCTATGAGGTGAGTGGAAATCACTCATCTCATAGTTCTCCTTTAAACTGATGTCATCAACACAAGCTCAAAGCCCATTGACGCAGGCCCAACATTGGGTTGGGGCCTGATTTTGCAAAAGCCCCACATGCTGTACCTTTGCAATAGCCTTATAACTCACAACATCCTTGCTGCTAATAGCATCCAACCAAATAATTTCCCTCATTTATTTCCTGTACTTCAATGTCATCTGGCATATTACTGGTTGCAATAGGGAATTAAACTTCCTAACCTCTGGTTTTGCTTCAACCCTATTATTCTGTACTGTGTATATCTTGAACCATCACATATTTACTATCTGTTGAACTTTGTGTCATAAATTATACAGTATATAAATAAGTAGTTTTGCATGACATGATCAAAGATTTTTTTATTGTAATCATTATTTATTATTTCCAAATGTTAGGAGCTATACCATTGAAATGTACTATAGGAATGACTCTTCAGTGGAGCCATACAAGATTACTTTACCAGGATGTTCCCAGTCTTGTCCTTTGGAGAAGTTTACTGACTTAACATCATCAATTATTGCAAAAGATTGGAGAAAGGAATGTGGATTTGAGGATAAAAACTCAGGTATAATTACTATCATATTTGAATAACCAGGTGTCGCTTGTTACCATCCTTAAAGTGGAGTTAAACCTTAAAAATGCATTCAAGTATCTTGACTGTTAACAAAAATGTAGCTTATTTGTGTATCACTCGGCTGTAGATCCTCAAATCATCTCTGAATTCATACTGACACTGTCCTTCCTTCTGGAGGGTGGCTACTTTTGTTCTCTATGGTCCCTGTTTGTGTTGTGAAGTAGCCAACACCGAGTGATACACAAATAAGATACATTTTTGTTAACAGTCAAGGTACTGAATGCATTTATAGGATTTAACTCTTGAGTTTACTGTCACTTTAATATTACTTCTTTCCTGGGTCAGTTCATCGGACAGAAGTGATTATGCTGATTAACTGTACTGTGACCAGATGAGGAGGTGGAGAGGTCACATAGAAAACTGCATTGCTTAACCAGGAAATAAGTGTGTCATTAACCTGGCAACTGAGTGTCGCAAGCACACTATGGCTGGGCAGAATTACAATTCTGTTGGAAAGTAAAACCGTAAACATACAGCATGTGTATTGTTTGTTTAGTTATGTGCCAGGAGTTAGACAACAGTAAGCAGAAGGAATGGATATGAACAGGACCAGCTGTGCCCAAAGAAACGCAGAGTAGGGGAAATGCAACCTCAGAATGGGCATCTACAGGACACAGTTACAATGAATTTAAATCTGTGACTTGAGTTGAATGCATGCTTTAAATGAAACTTAAATGCAGCACAACAAAGCTCTTTTACACAAGCTGGATCTTGGGCAATTCAAACTGAGCATATGGTGAAAACAATTGAGTAAGAAGGGTTTACCTTCACAAAACCACATGTCAAAATGATCATTAGATCCAGAGATGTGGACAACTGACATACCAATGGCAGGTCACTTATTACGTAAAAGGTGAATAGTGAGGCTCAGAAAGTGGTAGACATTCATCCCAAAACTACCTGACTGTTACAGTAAAGGGTGAGGCTTCTTCTTTAGCTGCGTGTAAGAGTGGATCTGCTGATCATTTCAAATATGTGAAGCTAAACTCTGCTGATGCATTTTTTTTCTTCACATGCTTAGAATTCTCCAGGGTTGTGCAACATTACTTTTAAAGTAATGATCAGCGATAACTGCTGGATAGCAAATGACCCTTGATGTGCAGAGAAAGGTGACTGTGGTCATAGCAGTTATTGTTTACCTAAAGAGACAGAGGGAGAAAAAGATATTTCTACTGTTTATAAACGTAGGTTAAAGCAGTCGGCCTTTCCACAATAATATCTTATATGATCTACTCTAATATTAGTCTTGTTAACAAAAATAATGTTGTAATGTTGAGATGAACGACATTATTTGACAAAATACCAGCTAGTGATAGCAAGGATTAGGAATAATAGTGTATACTCAGCATCAGTCTTTGGTAAGAGTACAACAGTGTTAAACAAAAAAGTTAATAATATTGTTTGAACTGTATAAACTGCTGGAGGATTTACAGTTGGCCCCAAGCAGTCTATAAATTAGATATTCCTTCAAGTTGTACGGATCCCTATATTGGTCTGGCTTTCCATGGCATCTTTGTAAACAAGAGTGGGACTCCTCTACTTACTCTAGGAGTAAAAGGCTCTGTTCTCATCTCTGCAGTCCCAGAGCACGTGCGTTCCCACGTCACACAAGATCATATGTTACACTGTTAGGTGCACTGTGGTGCCAGTATTTAATGGCATCCCAACACGCCTAACTATCGCATGTGCATTGCATCACTCCACAACGCATGGTAAGTTATTACCATACATTGTGGTGTGATGCAATTTAAAAACAGACTCATGTACTTCTTTTAGTGCAATTCAGATGCGGTAGGCAGCCCATTCTAGTGAATGGGCTGCCCTACCGCAACTCAACCTGCAGCTCACCTGTGATGTTCCATCACATAGATGTGAATGGAGCCAAGGTGCTTTTAACAGGGTTATTCACAAAAGGGTGAAGAGTTTGGAAAAGTTAACAATCTAGAACAACATAACTGATTTTTTCGTGATCAGCTATTTTGGCCTAGATTGTTCACTTCTCCAAACTCTTCACCCTTTTGTGAGTAACCCTTTTATAGAGTAAAGTCAGTCAGATCTGAAGCAAAGAAATTAATGTGTGATCTCAGATTCACCAGAAGGTAGTACTATAAGCCAAAAATTCTGAGATTGCAGCTAATAGCTTTCTCAGAATTGGGGAAATTGAGTGCAGAGATATGAGTTAACTGCAATATTTTGCTGCCATACATATTTTCTTTATTGACTGATGGTAAACTTTTTTATAGTATTTAATGTAATTTATTTTTTTTCTCCTTTCAGACAAGGTTTTCGGATTGACCATTGCTGTGATTGTCCTGGGTCTCACATTATTTGTTCTTGCAGTCATGTTAATTTTCTGTAGGAAACGATTGCTGGGAGCCAGTTATGAGGCAGTGTGATGAAATGACTGGAGAAACGCTCAGTCTTATGTCAGTAAATGCGACATTTTATTGAAATGACCAGGCATAGAAACAAGAGAAGAGGCTACTAAACATCTGACACAAAGGCAGATAAAAAAGAAATATCATTGGTGCTAAGTATCCATCAAGAGAACAGTATGTTGTAAAATCAGAGTATGTTCTCATATGCAAGTGTTCACAAGTGTATGCTTTGGCGAAAGGTATTAATATAAATATGGTCACCATGCTAAGGGTGCAGAATAAAATACTGCCCCAGTTAATGGAATATATAGTACATACCGCAAAAAAAAATTAATGAAGCAGATGTGCACTGTTCACAAATTTCTTTTAAAACAGTGTTCAATTAATATAGATTTTGCATTTTTTTTTTTAAAACAAAATCCTCTCTCATCATCCCCCTCATCCCCAGACCCTCCTCATTACAGCTAGCAATAGAAATTATGCCTCCAATGCCTTCAAACTGCTCTTGTTTATGGCCCTTGCTTCAATCTTTTTGATCTATAGTCTACACAGGTATCAGCTGCTGCCATATAGACAATGCCCATGCTCAGCACACATGTGAAGGACTGTTGAGACAATATTATATGAAGTGAAGGAAAAAGGCCAGAAAATGAGAGCAATATGGAGTGTATTTTATAATGGAACACACAATTGAAGACAAATGTACAGATGATTGACTGGCAAAGTCAAGCATACATTGTAAACTGGATTATCTCACAAACTCAACCTGTAACCATGAGTCACCTTAATGCCGAGTGCCTAACCATACTTGCCATGGTCATGCAGAGAACCAAGAACCCTACATGTCACATAGAGTGCAATATGAGGATAGTGGAAGGGGGTGGAATTCCTGTGGGTGAAAGGTCAAACTTACTTAGACAACAAATACTATAGAGAGGTCGAGCTTTGCTGTACAATGAGTTGTGTTTATTGCTTGGTATATTTACTTGTTGTAAATTGTAATTTCAGCAGCATCTTTTTTTACCTAATGGCTAGGGATGCACAGATACTTTTTGAGTACCAGTGCAGATACTTGGCATTTTCATGAGAACTACCAGGGTTGCAGCGGTTGCAGCCTGGACCTAGCTCTGGTGCTCCACCACTGTCCTGTAATCATTAATCTGTATTGTTTTAGAAAAACTGTCACATGACAATAAACAAAAATGTATCAGTACTCGTACTTGTAAGTACTCGGCAAGTACAAGTACTCGTACTCGCAAAACTGGTATCTGTGCATCCCTTTATTTATAGTTATAAAAACAAAAGCATACATTAAAACAGAGATGTACAAATCCCAGGAGCGCCGTGTGCTCCTTACAAATGACAGCTGCCTCCTAATTTTTTAATTTTTCTCTAGTCTAGTCTTGGAGCTCAAAAGTATCGGTACATGTACTCGTACTTGTACCGAGTACTGTACTTTGTATCTGTGCAACCCTACTAATGGCATTTGGTAACTATTTGCCTAATGTGCAAAAACATGCTAACATGTATAGTTGCATATAACAATAAATCAGATTCCTTAATTTATTTTCAAACATGAACAGTAAAAGGGAAAGTTGATTATTTACTATGCGCAACAAAAATGTTACCTTTAGACCACTTTTTATACATTAGCCCTCTAGGCTAGGGCTACATGAGCTACTATTCTTTGCTGCTAACAGATTAAACTGCTTGCTACTAGGTATCTTATAATAATAGGGCTGTGTGACCAATGATGCCAACTGAAGTGGCTGCGTCAGGCAGCAGTCCTGGAGGTATGGTAGGGGCAGCGCTTGGGCCGGAGTGTCCATACAGCACACTCAGTTCATAATTATCCCCAAGGATCCACAGCATCATTGTGTGTTATGGTTCAGGCGGCTGCCAGCGACCAAGCAACCAAGGACACTGCGCAGCCAGCTGTCAGTTTTCTAGCAAACAATGACACTGTGCAGTCAAACCTCCTACATTCTAGGGTAGCGTCATTCACCCCTGGTCTGGCCCTGTATAAGGATCACATTGATTTCAGTGCGCTGCAAATGCAAAATCTCAGTAGTAAAAACAATTAATAGTTTGGGTAGCCCTATCCTAAGTCTTACATTTTCATACATGACTTTAATGTGTAGTGCTGACTCAAAGCACTGATGCAAAATGATTTACATGGAAGCCAGGCAACTAGCATTTGCAGCATGAAAAGTCAGCAAATACAGTCTCCATGTTCTCTTAAATATGGTGTGCAAGTTATGTCTTTTAATTGACTTGAGGTTAAGAAGCCTCAGGAAACATGTAAGAAAGAAACAAAAGAACGGCGCCTTCTCCACATGAAAGACCCTTTATTTATCCAATGAAAGCTGAATAAAATAATACTCACAAGCGGTGTTTTGTTACATGAGATTTCAGAACAACCTTCCGGACTGATATACAGAATACGGCATAGGCTGAACGCTTAAACAACCGAAATGTGAACCAGAGCCTTAGTCTTTCTGGGGCGTTTTAAGGGATACACCCTCTTCATCAGAGCTCCAAGCATCAGCCCCGTCTTCTCCCTTTGGATCTCACTTACCACTTGCTCTGATGAAGAGGGTATGTCCGTTCAGCCTATGCCGTATTCTGTATATCAGTCCGGAAGGTTGTTCTGAAATCTCATGTAACAAAACACCGCTTGTGAGTATTATTTTATTCAGCTTTCATTGGATAAATAAAGGGTCTTTCATGTGGAGAAGGCGCCGTTCTTTTGTTTCTTTCTTACATGCTTTCTGAGGCTTCTCAACCTGTTACGGAACAGCAGCCCCCTTCGTGCCATCTTATTGATGTCCGTCTTTGATTATCCTTTCCATATGATGTTGTGAGACCCCCACACCAAGAGCTGACTGATTTAAAAATAGTCTTTCCACTCATTTAAAGCTGAACTCCAGGGTAAGCAAATATTGTAAAAAAGAAATACAAGAGGCATGTGTACTTTTACCTGAATCTTGCAGTGATATGTGTATTCCTTCCAGATCTGTGCAGTAATCCAGAGTAAAACTTTACCTTTGTGCAAGAGCTTCCTGTAATGAAGACCAGTCACTGTTGCTCTCTCTCCCTATACAGGGTGACTGGTCTTGTCTCCACCACCTCCTGCAGTTTTCTGCAGACAGCCTGTAGTAGGTGAGCCTGCTGGCCTGCCCACTACATGCTAATATCTGGATTTCTAAAGGCATTTGCTGCACACAATGTAGATTTATATCCTTTGTGGCTACTGAGAATAATATTTAAACCCTTCATGACGGGAGAGGTACACTGTACGTTCGCCACGAAGTGCCCAAATGACTGGCCACGTACATTGTACATGACCAGTTATTTGCGGCTCTGTAATGTTGGTAACCGCTGATTCTCAGCGGTTACCTTTCATTAATGAATGCCTCAGTATTGAGGCATTCATTAATTAAATAGTTACGCTTTTGTAAAAGCTTCTTTCTTTCATTAATGAAAGAATGAAGCCGGTACATACAAATACTGGATCACTATGATCGCTAAATAGCGATCCGGTATTTGACAGCTAAAATAGCAGGGAGGTAGCAGAGTGAGTCACCTCTCTGCTATTTGTCTTGACAACTGGAATGTTTTCAAAGTTGTGTGATACAATTTCAGGCACAATGTTACAATGTATCTCTGTGCCTGAAATGTATCACTTCTGATCGTCTGGGCACAATCAGAAACCTTTAGGCCTTGTTCACACCAAGCGCGGAGCAGGTGCAGAGCAGAGCAGGTGCAGACCGGATCAAAACTGCGTCCAATGTATTCCAATGGTAATTTTTGCTCCAGTTCACATCGCAGCGTGCAGTTCCAGAGCAGATCCAGAGCAGGTGAAAAAACTGCAGCAGGCCCTATTTTACCTGCTCTGGATCTGCTCTGGATCTGCAAACGCATGCAAATGCCTAGAACGCACTGAAAGCCCATGTTAAAATTAAAAATAAAAATACGGCCCGGAACGCATCAAAAAGACGTCAAAAATGCGGCACAACCCACTGCACTGCGTGTGCAGAACCTGAGCGGATATGCTCTGCATTTGATGTGAACAAGGCCTTAGTGAGATCTGAGTCTGACATGCTGTCAGGATCAGTCTCTAAGGTTATTATTAGCTGTTCCTAAGTTTGGAGCAGTCTAATAATAACCAAAAATGTAAAAAGTAATTAAATTATCAAGCAGTCATAGTGACTGCTTGCTATAATTGACAAAAAAAGTGTAAACATTTTTTTTTAAAAAGTGTAATAGTAAGAAAGTATATTACTGCTGTGGAAGAATCACACAGCAAAAAAGGAAAAAGTGTGTCAGTCATTTACGAACAGAAACTGAAAAAAAGCTCAGTCATGAAGGGGTTAAATAAATGTTTTGTGCCCGGAGTTCAACATTAAATGACAGTTTAGTTATCAAAGAGATGTAATTGGTTTTAACTTTTCCTTTGATTTTTTTTCAGCCACAGAAATGTGGATATAAGTGAGAAATACGGATGTAAAGTAGATTGTGGATTGACCTATTATAATTAATTTGGGAATTCTTGTAGAATACACTGTGTTCAGATTTCCTATTGTGCAGAAATATAACAAAATAAACTTTTAAAGCTATATTTGTATTATCTATTATGTATATTTTAATATAACGCAAGGCTTATGGGCAAGCAAGGTATTACTTGTGTCAAAATCAGAACTCTTTTTTTTTTGTGCTTTTTTTTATTTTTATGGTAAAATTTGATAATAAAAATATTGTTGTGAATTGTTTCTGTCTAAAATTAATTTGATGTCGCTAGGCAAAGATTTAAAAAATGCTGTTTAGTTTAAGGACTTATCAAGTTAAAAACAACATCATATTCAAAATGTAGCAAGGTTGGTTTAATTGACAGCAGTACACCACAAATTCAAAAATTCCTGATATATCTTTGTTTTATTTGTAATGTATGAACACATAAGGTTAGAAGAACTAGACCCGATGATTTTTGTATAAATCACTAACCTTGCAAGTCTGCATAAATAAATCCCTGACATGCCACAAGACACAGTTAAGGCCCAATCACACCATTGCATAGCAATAATGCACCCCAACGCACCTGCTGTGAACTGTAATGAGTGGCAATGCACTAAAACGGTGCAGGTATGTTTTTGTCTGTATGTGTTCTGGTGCTTTGGCAGTCCATTCAAATAAATAGGCTGCCACAACGCCTGACATAGCGTGTGTTATGGTTTTTTTAACACACTGAATTATTACATTGATATTTTGATACCCTATCACACATGAAGAAAAGAGCTGGAACGATAAAAAGAGAAAAGGTTTGAAGGGAAATACATGAATACCGTTAAATGAATGCTCATTGAATGCAGATATGTTGCCACCAGTATGAGAGATGGTTTAAAACATAGGGGTCTATTCACGAAGCAGCCGAAAGATCTAGCCGTAGCTTCGGCTGATCCTTCGGCTAGCTTCGGCCCCAGGACTCCTTAGGTTCAGTAGAACCGAAGGGCTGCTGTAAGGGCTATTCACTATAGCCCGTACAGCTCCCGAACTTGGCCGAGCGGCTCAGTTGAGCCGAACGCACATGCCTCAGCCTGCTTCTGACAGCTGGGCAGAGCCAGCCGTGATCTTACGGCTTGCTCCGGCCACTTGCAGCGAGATCAGTGTCCCTGGTTACCAGCTAACCATGGACACTGATCTCCAGATAGCAAGCTATTGCAAATTGAAATAGCCAATAGGAATCTAGTAATGCATTTCTATGGCCAAAAATGTTTTGTCTATTTTCTATTCTGACACGGCTCTGTGTCAGATTAAAGAAAAAAAAAGAGGCGTTTCTCTCCTTGGCGGCCGGGAGCGGGAGACTCCCAGAGTGCCCGGGAGAGTTAGGCTTTTTTTTTATTTTTATTTGGACGGAAGCAGAACCGCCGGCCAATAGGAAACTGTTGGGCGGAGCTAGCAGTCATTGCTAGCTCCGCACAATCGTTTTCTATTGTTATTTTTCTACTTTTTTAACTGTTTTTCTGTTCTGCTCGGTCCCACAGAGAGACCGAGCAGAACAGCCGAGCCGAATGCCGGCTGACTACAAGCAGGGGTGGATTCAGAGTCTAGTCCCGGGAGGTGCACTGCCAGAAAATAAGGTGTTGACTACAGAACAGAACATTGCAATAATACATGACCTTGCAGTTGTTTGTTATGTATACCAGCAATTGTGCCTTTTTTTTTTTACACATGCTGACACTTTTGTGTGCAGGAATGGAATCTCTGCCAACATTTGTCACATCACTGTCATTAAAATGGATCTGTCATCCACACTGCACATTAATGTGGGTTTTATTGCTGTGGAGTTTTGTGATGCACACTGTTCAGGTGCAGTGTGAAGGATGGAGGGCCCCAGACTGAAGGAAGGGGGTCCCAGTAACAGGCAATGTTGGTGCTTACCAGGGTCTCTCCAAGTGGCGGAATGCTAGGGCCTGCAACCGGTGTGACCCTGGTAGTTCTGCCACTATAGAGGGATACAAATCCCAGCAATACATTATACAACAATGCAGAATACCACCGGCTATGGAGGACTACAAATCCCAGCAATACATTAGACAGCAATTTGGAATAATACCATCAGCTACAGAGGACTACAAATCCCAACAATACATTATACAGCAATGCAGAATGGCACTGGCTATAGAGGACCACAAATCCCAGCAATACATAATACAGCAATGCATAATGGCACCGGCTATGGAGGACTACAAATCTTAGCAATTCATTATACAGCAATGCAGAATAGCACCTGCTATAGAGGACTAAAAATCCCAGCAATACAGTATACAGTAAAGCAAAATGGCACAGCCTATAGAGGACTACAAATCCCAGCAATACATTATACAGCAATGCAGAATGGCACAGCCTACAGAGGACTACAAATCCCAGTAATATATTATACAGCAATGTACCATCATCATCAAAAATACCATTATCTATAGAGGACTGGTGCTGGGTCCCGTATCCTGGTCCTCAGTGCCAGAGAGCTCTGGGCCAGTCCCTGGGCCCACAGTCCATGCCTGCTCCTCTTTTATGGGCTGCTCCTAGGTTTTAACTAACGTGTCAAATTAAAGACAAATTAGGCAGCCACGAGGCTGATTGTTCAGCCCAGTAGAGCAGCTGCAGAGGGAGGGCAATTTTCAGGGGGGCAAATGCTGACTTGTAGTCGGTGGCGGATCTAGGGGGGGAGGCAACAGTGCAATGACAGCAGTCTGCTGGGAGAAGAACCCCACAATTGAGATAAGTGGGGGGTAGGTTGGAGGTGTGGGATTGGTGATGTAACCATGTTTCATATTACACCCTAAATACTGTATGGGGGAAACATGGTCAGAAAAGTAAACTTAGGCTTTAAGTAATTTTTTAGGCCCCGTATACACCAACAAAGAAAGAAGGAGACCAAACAGCAGATGGTGTATTCAGCCAAATGACTTAACACACAGAAGCACATAAAATATATGACTCGCTTGGGAATATTATCATGTGAATGAACCCCAACAATTTTTAAATATTAGTTTAGATAATAGTTTGCATTATCCAGCTATATTATAGGCCTTTTTCAAAATCCAAGTTATCCATACAACTGGAAGCCTGCCGGTGGACTGTACTGGTCTGTATACAGGGCTCCCGGGGCCATCTATGAGGAGCCTGTGTCTGATCAGACACAGATTTCTTTCACGATTTGGGCAGTCATTTTGGACCCAAAGGGGTATATCTGGCTCCTGTTGTGGCCATGTGGTAAGCCCTGCAGTGTGGGGAGTATTGCGACAGAGACAACGCACATGCTGGCTAGGGAGACATAGGCCTATTACAGAAAAGGTTCCTGTCAAGCAGGGACAGAGTAGGGTTGAATACCCCTGGAGACTGCTTAAACTTGGGGAAGGACCCTGTTCCAGCCTGTATGTAGCTTGGCGCATTTTGTGTCCGGTATTGCCAGCACAGGACCCTATTAAGAGGCTACTTCAGGCCAGCAAAGAAAATCTGTTTGCAAAGTGCTACTCAAGCACCCTGATACCTGTAAGTCTGCCTATTTGGACTGCCTTGTGCCATAACTTTGAAAGCACCTTATTGTGCAGTACATTTGTTATTAGACAGCTACCGCATTGTAAGCTTGTTTAGTCTTTAATATAAAACTAAATACAAAGGAAACCTTGTCTAACCTAGTCCTTTAAAATATTGAAAATGTAATGAATTATTTCATATTTAACCCCTTCACGACCCATGATGGGCTAATCCTGTCATGAAGTCTGAAGGGGTTAAACAGAAGCCGCCAGGAGTCTGTTCAGTTTTGTAGAGCCGGTGGCCGACTTTACAGTAGAAGCAATTCTGGTAGCTCATCTGCCACCAGATCGATTCTACGATCCGGTAACTGGGCCCCCCCTCCCGACACCCCCGCCGTGTTTCCTGGGCTTTGCTGCCCCTCCTATGGGCCCAGGACTGGCTTGTTGGGTGTTGGCGATTAGCTGAGGAGGAGATCAGTGAACGTCCGATTTCACCGATTTCCTCCTTGTTCTATGGGGTGAGGAGCGACGTGTATTGCGTCACATCCGGTCCCGTAGCTGTCATTGCTGGGCTCCAATAAGCTATTGAAGTGTGGTCTGCACTTTAATAGCTTATTTAGAGTGTAAAGGTAATACTAGGGGTTTTTTGGACCCCCAGCATCACCTTAAAGAGTGCCTGTCACTGCCCCCTATGTGATAGCAATTAAAGTAAAGTTAAAAAAAACTGTTTTAAAAATATTATTAAATAAATTAAATGTAAAAATAATTTAAAAAAATGTAACGTCCCTCGCGAGCACGTGCATCGTCATGTAAACATGCATTGGGTGCGCCTACGTACGAAAACGACGATTGCGCATGGGTATCGCCGTATGCGCCAGACTGAGAGCAATAATTCTAGGACCAATATTTACATGCATCTCTAAACTGATGACCTGTAGGGGCTTTTAAAGAGTTGTCTGTGGACTTTTTGGGGTATTCAATTCTGTTGCAGTTTCACGGACGCACAAAATTTTTAACCTGGGCATGTTTGGTATCTACAGTATTTACTCGTTGTAACCTCATCTTTTATATTTGTGTTTTGGGGCACTAGATTTAACGTAACCCCTTGCCGTCAGCCCGTTGTAATATTACGGGCGGACGGCGGATCCTTACTGGAAGGGGTCACGTAAATGTACGTCTTTTTTTTCTGCTCGCTGGGAATCTGTACAGCTGTTATCGGCTGTTACATATACAATCGATCGGCGGCTCTATAGCCGTCCGATCACTTGTATGGGCCGCCATGTGCACCACCCTCCCTCCCACAGTGCCACCGTCCCGCCGCCATCCCCCCTCCTGCACCCTCACCTTCAATCCCAGGCTACGCTGCCCCATCTGCGGCCCGGGACTGGCTCGGGAATGTGTCAGGAGGAAGATGGGAGGGAGTTCAGCATCTTCCTCCTTGCTGATCTCCCTCCGACGTCTGAATGCAGAAGTGATGTGTATTACATGACTTCCGTATTTACCTGTCAGTCCTCTGGCTGCGATAGCCAGAGTGAAGAAGCTGATGAAGCAGATCTCTGCTTTATCAGCTTCTTTGGGGGTCCCCAGGTGACATTAGGGATCTTAGAGACCCCTAATGTCTCCATAAAGAGGACCTGTCAGTGTGCCTGTGCTATCACATAGGGGGATTGTTATGCCCCTATGTGAAAGCAATAATGTTAAAGGACTATTAAACCCTCAGTTTTTTTTGCATATATCTACTGCTAGCAAGCAGTAGATATATGCAAAAAGTGTTAAAAAAAAAAAAAAAAAACTGCTTTGAAAAGGGTTGATACTTACCTGTGTCTTCCCCGCGCGCTACCGTCCGAGAATGTGAAAATTCTCGGGCGGCCGCAGTTCATATTTTCAGCCGGGACGCGAGGAGAGACACAAAGTAAGTCTATAGACGCGTGCACCCGCATGCAGACACCGTGGGACAGGAAGTGTCAGCAAGCACAGAGGAGTCAGCGCTGGAGGGACAGATGAAAAATACAGGAAAGAAGAAGAAGATTGGATTAAGAAACATCATTTAAGGTAAGTGCTTTCATTAACATTAAGGGGGGGGGGGAGATTTTTGACTTTAATGTCACTTTAAGTGTAAAAAAAAGTAAAAAATTAATAAAAGTCACATATAAAGAAATGTTAAAAAAATTAAGTCCCCCACCCCCACGTATACGCATATATAAACGTAAATACGCGTCGAACGCGACAATTGCGGTACACATGTTACATATCGTCGCAAACATCGGAGTGAGAGCAATAATTTTAGGGCCATCAATCACTGATAACACTAAACTGCTGAGCGGTAAAAGCTTGTAAAGCGCCGCCTATGGCCAATTTTGGATATTGTTTTTTTTTGCGGTTTCGCGGGCGCGCACAATTTTAAGGCTTGGCATGTTTGGTGTTTATTTGCCCGACGCGACCCAGTGTTTTATATTTTACCAAAAAATTGGGTATTATTAAATGTTTCATAATTAAATTTAGGGGAAACCCCAGTGGTGATTAAATACCACCAAAAGAAAGCTCTAACTGTCCCCAAAAAATAGTATAAAATTAATTTCAGTACAGCGTTGCATGACGGAATAAATGTCAGTCAAAATACCGCAGCGCTGAAGACTGAAAAATGGCCTGGACAGGAAGGGGGTTTAACACCCCGGTCAGCAAGTGGTTAAGTGCATTTTTCACAAAAATTTTGTGTGTGGTAATAAGTTGCGCTAATGTCGTGCAACATTTGCAACTGCCACCATTTTATTCTCTAGGGTCTTGGCTTTCTGAAAATATATAGGGGGTTATTCACAAAGCTGACGAGGGCAGCCGTGTGAATAACCGACCCGAAGTGAATGAATAGCCGAATGCCGTCGAGCGGCTTACGGCTCGGCTATTCTGCTCGGTACCTCTGTGGTCCCGAGCAGAATAGAAAAACAGTTTAAAAAAGTAGAGAAAAAAAATAGAAAACGATTAGCAGAACCGGAGGTTGTATGAAAGCCGATTCTGCTGAGTAACCTGGGGACGCTGAGCTGTCAGTACCATGAGAGCTCAGCAGAGTCGGCTTTCATATCACCTCCGGCTCTGCTAAGCTCTCATTGTAATGCAGGCGGGAGAGAGCACCCCCCTGAAATGATGGCAGATAGCAGAGGAAGCAATAGCTTCTTTGCTATCTGCATGGTGGCTTTTTTTTAGTATTCTGACAGCTGCTACCATCAGAAAAAAAAATCATATGCATAGCTAGATTCCTATTGGCTTTTTCAATTTGAAATATCCAATAGCAAGCTGGCTATTGCACCCGCCCTTTGCTGCTGTCAATCACTAAAAGAGGACCTGATGGAGAACTTCAGGTCCCCTCTGCTGATTGACAGCAGCAGTGGGCGGGTGCAATAGCTAGTTTGCTATTGGCTATTGCAAAGTGAAATAGCCAATAGGAATGTAGCTATGCATTCCTATGCTGTTTTTTTTTTTTTTTACTGGCTGACGACGGCCGGCGGCTCCAATGTCAGAAGAAAAAAAGAAACAACAGAGCAAGGAAAGGTTTACTCTGCTCGATCGAGCAGAGTAAAGCTTTCTGGGAGAAAGTGTTTCTCTCCCGGGCGGCCGGGAGTCGCTATCTAATAGCAGGAGACTCCCGGAGCGTCCGGGAGAGTTGGGATGTCCAGTAATGACAGATCAGCGTCCCTGGTTACCAATAACCAGGGACGCTGATCTGTCTCCGCAAGTGGCCGAAGCCAGCCGTGAGATGACGTCTGGCTCCGCCCAGCTGTCAGTAGCAGGCTGTCGGTGAAGGTTGTAGTGAATAGCCCGTACAGCAGCCCTTCGGTTCTACTGAACCGAAGGGGTCCTGGGGCCAAAACTAGCCGAAGGATCAGCCGGAGCTACGGCGAGATCCTTTGGCAGCTCTGTGAATAGACCCCATAATGTTTGGGGGTTTTAAGCAATTTTCAGGCCTAAAATGTGGATTATAACATGTGAAGAAAAAATTAAAAAAAGGCCTTTGTCCTTAAGGGCTAAATATATGTTTGTTTGTTTGTTTTATCACTAAGAATCAGTCAGCAATTACATAAGCACAGTGGAGGGTGTGACAGCATTTTGCAAGGACTGTTGGTGACATTGAGAAATAATAGTACTGAAGATCATCTAACAATGCAACATGCTAACTCATGCAATCAGGGCCAGATTTACTCTCAATGCTGCCCCAATGCCAGGTTCCTCAATGCACCCCCCTGTTTGCAGGCTGCATACAAGTGAATGTGACATCGCCGAGATCACTTTTACAAAACAAGCCGTGGCTTGCCCAATCTACATTGAGCTCTTCTTGTCAAAAGCAGGGCTAAATGTAGAAAACAACTATCCCCCTGGCGCCTGGAACTGCATGTCCCGGGCGTCGGGAAATAGGAATTCCACACTCCTGCTGCCCCTTTACTCCCTGCTGCCCTGAGGCCTGGCCTCAGTTGGCCTTGTGGGAAATCCGGCCCTGCTTGCAATGCAGGATTGCATGCGGCATGGCACACGCTCCTGCATCACAGAGATGTGAACAAGGGTTAAAAGAAACCCGTACTGAGACAAATAAAAATTCTAGTTATTGATCTGTCATGCCAATCTAATGGGAATCAGAAGTCCTCTTTTTACTTTACTGCATGCTTGCTTCCGAACAGTGATTTAAAATAGAAAGCAGTCAGCAATGTCAGAGTCCAAATTTCTCTTAGCACAGATTTCCTATAAGTAATTTGGTAACATATGTCACTAATTGTTATATAGCAGCACCTATTGGTCAAAAAGTGTATTATTTTAAATAAGGAAAAATAAAAGTTTTTGCTTCAGTGACAAATTATACTTTTCATAATTGTTACTATTAACTCTGGTTTTTCAGTCATTGTTTTAAGCCAAAATTTCAGATGTAAAGTTGTTTGAAAGTCTGCCATTTTTACCATACTCTGAGTATAAGCTGAATTATAGTGCACTGACAAGCTCATAAAACATTATTTTATTTATTACAGGTATTTATATAGTGCTGACAATTTACGCAGCAGTTTACAATGTTGCACATTCACATCATTCCTTATCCTCAAGGAGCTTACAATCTAAGGTCCCTATCTCACATGCATACATAGAGGGCCTATTTAGAGAGGAGCCAACCAACTATATGTGCAGCTACCCCGAAAGTAAGACCTAGCGGATCTCTGTAATATAAGACCTACCACCGAACACTAGGTCTTGTTTTCGGGGTAGGTCTTATATTACAGAAATCCCTGAAGATAGCGCTAGGTCTTACTTTCGGGGTAGGTCTTACTTTAGGGGAAACACAGTAGTTACCTGGCTAGGATTCGAACCAGGGACCTCTGTGCTGCAAGGCAGAAGCGCTAACCACTACGCCACTAAGTAAAATAATGATTTTGGATTTGTATTGGCACGCCTTGCTTGCTAGACACAGTATTATGAATGTCATTATATTAATAATTGCAGAGAGCTTCAGCACTATGGGATTGCAAGCATTGGAAGTGCTAAAAGCTTTCTCCATTCACAAAGGTCTGGGATTTGGCCATGGTTATATCTTATGCTAATCAACAGCTTTTTTTTTTTTATTGTGACAGTCACATATCAGCTGTGTGAAGTAGGCACCCCATGTTTGCAAAACCTGAATAAAAATATACCATTCATTTGTGCTGCACAAGGTTTTACAAACATGGGTTGACTACTTCACACAGCTTCACATATCTTGTCTTCTCTTTTTGTCCTTGGGCATAAATTATGAAGACTCTGAAATAATTAGCTTTGTAGCAATATAAAGGCAAAATAACTGATAAACATTTAGCAGTTACACTATTTGGTTTCATAAGACACTGGCTGTCTGAATAGCTAATCTGTGTGGACAAGTGTGATACAATCCAATACATGACATGGATTCTCAAACCTAATATGATATGTCACAAAGCTCCAGCAAGCTAGTTTAAAGTAGCTTGATCTGTTTGTGCAGAACCTAAATATCACTTTCTTGATAAGACTTTTGATGGTGCGGTGATGTCTTTGGAAACATCCCGGGAGCTGAGAAACCGGTGTGCGAAACCCAGAAAGAGAGAGAGGGCACACCAAGTGTGGTTCAGGTCTGCCCTGTGTTGCGAAGAAAAGATCAGTGACACAAGCAGGGCTGTATTTACTCTCACTGCTGCCCCAAGGCCAGGTTCCTCAATGAGCCCCCCTGTATGCAGGCTGCACACAAGTGATCTCAGGTACAAAACAAGTGGCGGCTTCTCCACTGTACATTTAGCCCTGCTTGCCCAAAGCAGGGCTAAATGTACAAAACAACTACCCACCCGGTGCCCAGAACTGCATGTCCCGAGCGTCGGGAGATAGGAATTCCACACCCCTGCTGACCCTCTACTCCCTGCAGCTCCAAGGCCAGGCCTCGGTTGGCCTTGTGGGAAATCCGGACCTGGACACAAGACCGGAGTACCGCTACCCAATTGCCATAGGTAATTGCCATATCTGTACTGAAGACTGCCATAGGTGCCATCTGTACTGGAGACTCCCATAGGCGCCATCTGTACTGGAGTGGAGACTCCCATAGGTGCCATCTGTACTGGAGACTCCCATAGATGCTATCTTGCTGAGGCTATGCTGATTTTGAAGTCTGTAGGCAGTAAGCACTCTGGGAGAGGATTGTTTTTATTTTCTGTTGGCCGGCTAATATTAAAAATACCTCATGTTAGTAGAACTGATTTATTTTTAATAAACTCTGTTAGGTTCATACTGCACTATGAGCGTTTTTTTATTTGCTCTATTAATATGGCGATGTAAGCCAATCAAGCAAACTGCGTGCGTGGTGGAGAGGAGTACGAGACTCAGAGGGTGGAAGATAGCCGTGCTTAATTGCAATATTGTATCACACATGATTTGATCGTCTGATCACTCTGGTGAGTGTGCATAAGAGAGTTTCATTTTTCGGCATGGGGAGAGTGACACTTCTTATTTCCATCACTTGGAGAAACGTGGAAATTCTATGGTGTGGATCTTTTAGGAAATAGAAATAGAAACAACTAAATATTTATATATGGAATTTTAAGATTGAATAATTTATTTATTAGTCTATATAATATTTTCACTTCTATTACACTCTTGGAGAGAGTTGTATGGAGATTTTAACTTGCAACGTTAGAAATATGTTGAAGGGAATTATTGAATTATTTATAATATGTTTTAGGATGCACTTTAATTGAGACTTCTAGATATTAAGACATTGTAGTTGCAATATTGGTAGCGCTGTGCACTTTTTATAATATACACTTGTGCATTTAAATTAAGTAGAACTATGACCCCCCCCTCCCCCATTTAAAAAATATGTTCTGTGCCTGCATGTACAGTCAGGGCCATTGCTAGACCATGGCACCCAGGGCATGTGCCTCCGGTCTTCTACTGAGTGCCCCAGGTGTCCTTTGTCATTGTCTTAAGTATGGTTCTTTCATTTTGGTCATCCATTTTAAAGTGACATTAAAGTCAAACTCCCCCCGCCCCCAATGCTAGTGTAAGCACATACCTTAATTTATGCCTCTTGATCCGATCCTCTTCTTCTTTCCTGTAGTTCTCAGCTGTCCCTCCAATGCTGGTGCCTGTCCCTGCTCCAGCCCTGGCTGCTGTGTCTTCTTTGTCCCACGGAGTCTGTGCGGGTGCACGCTGCTGGGCTGCCTGCATTGACTTACCCTGTGTCTCTCCTCGTCTTACGGCAGTAGATCTGTACTGTACATGCGCCTGCCCCATCATCCTTTGCGGCTGCCCGAGAATCTTCAGATCATTGGACGGAGCCTTTCGGCGGAGACACAGGTAAGTTTAACCTGTTTGGTAACCTTTTTTTGTAAATGTTTTTGCATATATCTACGGTTTGCTAGCAGTAGATACAGTTTATGCAAAAATCTGCGAGGGTTTAAAAACCCTTTAACCGCTTTTAGTAACTGCATTTTCACCTCATACTTCTTTGGAATAATGTTGAGTAGAAAATTGATTAAAAGCAAGCAAAGGGCCGCATCTGGTCCTCAGTCTGCGGTTAGGAGACCTTCGTCCAGCGGGGGCGGGACTTTGGCCAGCGGGGGGGGCTTCGGCCGGCGGGGGCGGGGGCGGGGCTGGGGAGTGCCTCATCCGGAGCAAGAGGTACTGCACGTCACTGGTTAAATGTGACTAACTACTACTAGCCCTGCCAAAGGTTTTGTATTTGTGCCCATCCAGTTCTAAATATTTACACAGTTCTAACACACAGTATAGCCTTGTCTGGCAAATAGGTGACCTAATTTCTAGCTCCTCCTCCACCCTATATCTGTACAGTAAAAGAAGATGCAGTAGACTGATGAGCTCATGTCACTCTTCTCTCTCCTTCCATCAGCATGCTCCTTTCACTGCAGCACATTCAATTGGCTGGTTTTGCTGCTTGTCCCTTCCTCAGGGATACAGCAGATACCATGTCAAATGCAGGTACTTATATTATTAACATTTGGAAATAAATTTAGGGGTGTATTATTAAATACAGAACTGCATTAATGTATATCTTATACATCTGCTTGGGGTTAAACTTGAAGTGACTAACAGAAAACTAACATAAATATTTTTTATTTACTTGATCTATTTCAAACTTGTATGCTCACACATGTATATAAAGGGATCATCTTGTAGAAGATGCAGCCTTGCTTTTTGACTGCTATCAAAACTCTTGTCTTTGTCTGCATTTAGAAATCCAGAAAACACAATTACATGGGACGCTTAGGGGGTCTATTTATGAACTATTCGAATTCTGTAAATGTTCGTACTGTGTGGATATGTGCCAAAATGAAAGTTCTTTTGTTGTTATTTTATAGGGCTGCAACCAACTAATTGATTAATCGGTAATAATCGATTATGAGAATAGTTGTCAACAGGGGCGTAACTAGAAATCACAGGGCCCCATAGCAACATTTTATATGGGGCCCTGTGTTTTCTAGTTACGCCCACCTGATATCCCAAACAACCCACCTGAGGGTGACCCTGCAGAGCCCACCATAGTCTTTCTAGGGTCTCAGGTGGGCTGTTCAAACCCTCTTACCTGTCACCCCTGATCGTTCTCCGCCTCCTCCTCCGTCACTGAGACCCGCCTCATCCATTGCCAGGCCCCGCCTCCTCCTTTGCTTCCGACGCCAGTGTTCTATCGAAAGCTCTGACTTGTCAAGCTCTCAGGCTGGGCACATCACATCCGGTGACTGCCAGTAGAAGATGTAGAGCAGATGGAGCTAGTGCGCATGACTCAGCAGCAGCTGTGAGGAGGAACAGGTTGTCAGCGATCTGAGCAGCGGCGTGTTCCTGCTCACAGCCGCGTGTTCCTGCTCACAGCCGCCAGTGACAGCCAGCAGCCTGAGATGCCATTGCGACCCAGGCGGCCCGCACAGCATCAGGGGGATACCCTGACTGGGCCCCCCTGTGCCCTGGGCCCAACAGCGGCCTCCTGGGTCGCTATGGTGATTGTTCCGCCACTGGTTGTCAACTATACTCATTATCTCATTATCGATTAGTTGGTTGAGGGAGGAGAGAGAGATTTTTTTTAATGCAATTAATCGATTAATCGAAAACAAAATCGGCCAACTAAGGGATTATGAAAATAATCATTAACTGCAGCCCTATTATTTTACAAATGAATGTACTTTCAAATGTTTTTGTTCATGTAATATCACATTATGGCCACTAGATGGTGGCGAGGTGCATAGAAAATAAAGAAAACATTGGAAAATTCATTCCCCTTATAAAGTAAAAAAAAAATGAAAGAATGTTTGTTTTGGCATAACTCTGCACAGAGCAAATGACCACAAATATTTGTAGGGTGAATGGCCCTGCATTTTTTTTTATAAATAGACTCCCCTACTCTCTACTTTATCCTTTTTTTCAACAGGTTTCAACAGGGTGCATACACAATACTTGCTTTGTTAATCTACTACTTTCTTAAAAGGAGGTCTGTTTTAGCAGGTGCAAGATATAAATATATAAAATACTTGTGTGAAATATATGATATTTATCTGATTAGAAAGAAGCCACCAGGGTTTTTAATACTTGTAGTATTTTATTTCTCTCCTTCCTTTCCTTGTGACATTTAACATTCTATAAACCAGGGGTGCCCACAATTTTTTTGTGTTAAGATCTACTTTTCAAATGACGAGCTACATGAGATCTACCAACGAAAAAAAAACCTCCCTCACTCTCTCTCTCTCCTCGCTCTCTCCCCTGGCTGTCTCTCCTCGCTCTCTCTCCTGGCTGTCTTTCCTCGCTCTCTCTCTACTTGCTGTAATTCTTCGTTTTCTCTCCTGGCTGCCTCTCTTGGCTGTCTCTCCTTGCTCTCTCCCCTGGCTGTCTCTCCTTGCTCTCTCTCTCTCCTGTCTGTCTCTCGCCGCCCTCTCTCCTGGCTCACCTTGCTGTATTTTGCAAACAGTGCAGTGCAACAGGCTGTGTAAACTAATATTCTTTGATGTAATACATAGCACTTCAACCACCAGTATCCGCCAGAAAGGTGTCAGGGAGCTTGGCTCAGCAGACTCAGGCTAATAGGTGATCATGTGTGCACAGCGACATAAATATACCAAAATGGAATAAAGGGGCCGCCATTCACACCCTTCGTGATCTACCAGCATCAGCTTTGAGAGCTACTGGTAGATCACGATCTACCTAATGGGCACCCCTGCTATAAACTCTCTCCTTGAATTTGTAAATTATTTTATAGCAACCTTATACAGTGACATTTATTTGGAAATTCTGCACTTATCAGCTACTGTAATGTGCATTGTATGATCCTTGAGTTAATTTAATTTGTAACCATTTGCAGAATGGAAAAAAAAAAAAAATCTCAGCAGATCAATCACTTTATTGATTTTCATTTATGCAGCCTTACAGCTACAAAAGCTTTGTGCAACAAACTTCTAAGAGAGATATTGAGGAAGACCTCTAAGCTCTGATGCTACCAAAGTGCTAAAAGAGATGTAGGCCATTGTTCTACCACATTCTGTCCTGTGGGTATTAAGGATTAAACTTTTACCGACCGCACTATCTTTGTGATGTATTTTAAATGGAATTTTAAGCAGTGACCTCAGTAGACCTTTCAATGCTTAAAGCAAATGTACTGAAAAAGTACATGGGCAACTTCTACTAATCTCCCTCTGAAAATGCTAGTTCCATGGCTATCATGTATTGGCTTTGTTATTGTCACTAACTCAGAACAAGAATACAGACCAAGAGTTTTGACTTAATGCCTATTGACGATAAAAGAACCTGCCCTTGCAGTGGACCTCCCCCTACACTCCAAAAGTCAATTGTTAATTTTTGTCTAGGAGACCAGAGTAAAGGACTTTTCCTTACCTGTTTCCTGCTGCCACCGGCTTCAAGACAGGCACTTGCAGCCATTTCTGCCCTGCACTCTGGCATGTCAGAGGTCCACTCATGTCATCACATTTAATGAAGGGGCCCAAAGCCTTGCATTATACATGAGGATGCTGAGAGACAGTCCACAAGCCAGAATGGTGGAGTGGGAGGTGAACGCCGACAGCTGTGAAAGCGCGGATCAGGTCAAAAAGATTTCTCTTCACCATATCTATTCTGACTCCGATTGTTGTATTAGCGATTTATCTCTATGCCTGGCCTGTATAAGCAGATATAATCACTGCAGACAATCCTTATCAGATAGCTGAACTCACCAGATACCTTTTCATCCACAAAGTGTTTTATTTGAATGCAGCAGGTGACAGCAGACAACAGGATAAATCAGATGAATGAATAGACGGTATTTGAAGGTCAGAGATGGTAATGTTTCAAAGCATGCAATGCAGATTAACATGTGGTCATGTTACAGTCAGACATTTTGATGCCAGAAACTACAAGTCATGAAGAAGGGCGGTGCATTACACACAAGGGGAGGGAATGCAGAAAAACATGATGCAACAACCAAAATGCCCACAAGATGGCAGTATAATAACCAGCCATACAACTTGCTAGAATACATGGCTTAAAGGAGAACTATGGGGTCAGGGCATTTCCCCATAGTTCTCCTTAGAGTAACGGGAGGACACAAACCCGTCACCCTAAGCTCAGTATACCGCGAGCTAAAGCTCGCGGTATACTGAGACGCCGCAGACGGAGCCGATCCCGACATCGATGTCGAGATCCGCCCAGCTGCATGAGTGACAGCTGGCTCTGCCTATCTAGAGGCAGAGCCAGCTGTACCCTCCCCCGTCCGTTCCGCCAGTCAGCGCTGGTGGATCGGAGCGGGGAGGGGGGAATCCAGCCCCTTCCCTGTCACGGCAGAGAGCCGTGACAGGATCGAGAAGTGAGCGAACACCGGTATGTGTTCGCTCACCTCCCGATCTACTGAGCCAACCTGTGACAGTCTCACCTGTGACTAGTTCTCCTTTAAGGAAAATTAACTATGTGATTCTCATTTCACATTAATATAAGTATTAACTGTGGCTATTCACTGTGTCGTATTTTTATGCAATTATTGCAACAGCACAATACCCTTAGACTACGGTGATCTGTATCCGGGTCAGGGTCTCAAAGTACTGAAAACAAAGGCAGACAGCTAGCATTTTCAGAAGGTAGTAAGTATTGGCTACATGAAGGTAAAGTGGCAGATTGAGAAAAAGAACCAATAAAACGCCACAAATTGTGCAATGTAAGAGCAAATAAATAACAGCAAGCCTTACTGTCAATTCATCACATGGATTTATTTATCATGTCAGAATGAACATAGTATAAAGGTTTGGGGTATTCCACTTTGCCAGATACTCAAATACAAACATTGCGGAAAACCAAATACAAACATTGTGGGGGCCCGGTTTTAGGAAACAGGAAGAGACAGTCGTCTCCTTATAAAGTCAAGATGGAACATGATGGCATAGGACAGAATCTGTAGGAGGAGAGCAGTGAGAAAGAAGAGGCCAATGCTGCATCCATTCAACTTTTAGATTGTAAGCCCTTATGGGCAGGGCCCTCCTTAACATCTTGTCTTGATTTGTATTGTGATTGTAATGTCTTCCTTATATTGTAAAGCGCTGTGCAAACTGTTGGCGCTACATAAATCCTGTATAATGATAATAATAATAACACCAAAAGTAAGTGGCATGTTCCTCTATAAATAGTGTTACAAATTTTGGTGACTGATGAACAAACGAAAAACGCTGAAAAAGAAACACAACATACCAAGACAAAAAAACAATAGGAAAAAAATATTATTGTGCAGGAGCATTGGCCAGGGCTGTCTTTAACATGGGGAACAAGGTGCAGTTGCCCCGGGCCCAGTCATTGTTGTGGGGACTAAAGCAGCTGCCCCTTGAACTCGCAAAAGATGCACACGCGGCACCGTTCCATATACTATGCAACCAGCTCTGCCTGTGCCGTACACCACGTAGCGTGATCACAGGGGTCAAGGCTCATGAGGGGTCACGTCTCCCTCTGACATCTCCTCCTACCTGCTCTGGAGAGCAAAATTGCGTGGCAGGGTGGGTAGGGGGGATGTACATGGCAGGGGCATGGCGGGTAGGGGCTGGACTTCAATCTACTGGGCAACCTCAATCAAGAGCCACTCAATACTGCACATAGCTTTTTTCCATTGACTGTAATGGAGAGGCCTTCTACTTGTAAGCCTGCAGGGAGACAGTGAGGGGAATTTATCAAAACTGGAGCATAGAAAACCTGGAGCAGCTGTGTATGGCAATCAATCATCTTCTCTCTTTCATTTTCACATCTTAACTGAACAAACTGAAGAGAGAAGCTGATTGGTTGCCATGGGCAACTGCTCCAGATTTTGTCTGATCCAGTTTGGATAAATCCCCCCCCCATTGTCTTTAGTAGGGTCTACAGATGCAGTACTGGGTGGCCTTTACCAGCTTTGTGGAGTACAAGAGTGCTGTCTAGCCCCGTGTAAGTCATGACTATTGCTCAAGGTTGCACGTTGATTTATTGTCTACAGTGAAGGAAATACATTTCATCGTAGGTACAGAGGAGCCAGTTAGGGTAAAACTTTGGAAACTTAAGCTTTTTATTAATATGCAGTCCAGTTACTGACATTCTCATAACTGATGAGCCTATGCCAAATACCTGCATTAACACCACAGCTTACATGGAACAGAAAAAGATCTGCACTGCATGTGTCTACTTGCCTACATACTGTACTTACTTAAAGGAAACTATATATAAACTAATTAAAGGGCTAGTCACCTTGCTAAAATCTGTGTATGTTCACTCTGTGCAGATATAAATCAAAACAAACGTTCGATAGTTGTTGTTTTTTGTTTGTTTAATGTAATATCACATTATTACCACTTAATGTCATCGAGGATCATAAAAAATACGGCTGATTTCAGCTTGCTTCGTGTGGCTTCGGGTCTGCCGAACATGCTCAGCATGTTCGGTCGACCCAAAGTGCAGAAGGAGTTCGACTCAGCCGATCCAACATCTGGCTACTCGCTGCTATTCGCCGGCATTCGGCTCGGCTATTCTGCTCGGTACCTCTGTGGTACCGAGCAGAATAGAAAAACAGCTAAAAAAGTAGAAAACATAAAATAGAAAACAACTGCGCGGAGCTAGCAGTGACAGCTGTTTTCTATTGGCCGGGCGGTTCTGCTGCCGTCAGAATAAAAACAAAAAAAACATCATAGGAATGCATAGCCAGATTCCTATTGACTATTTCACTTTGCAATAGCCAATAGCAAACTAGCTATTGCACCCGTCCCCTGCTGCTGTCGATCACTAGAAGAGGACCTGATGGAGAACTTCAGGTCCCCCTCTGCTGATTGACAGCAGCAGTGGGTGGGTGCAATAGCTAGTTTGCTATTGGCTATTGCAAAGTGAAATAGCCAATAGGAATCAATCTAGCTATGCATTCCTATGCTGGCTTTTTTTTTTTTTTCTGACTGACGGCAGCCACATGTCAAAAAAAAGAAAAAACTGATCACAAGGAAAGGTTTACTCTGCTTGATCAAGAAGAGTAAACCTTTCCGGGAGAAAGTGTTTATCTTCCGGGCGGCCGGGTGCTGCTATCTAATAGCAGGAGACTCCCAGAGCGTCTGGGAGAGGAATGACAGATCAGCGTCCCTGGTTACCTGGTAACCAGGGACGCTAATCTGTCTCTGCAAGTGGCCGGAACCAGCCGCTTCAGGCTTTCACCTCGGCTCAGTCGAGGCGAGGCATATGCCTTCGGCTCGACTGAGCTGCTCGGCCAACTTAGGGAGCTGTACAAGCTATAGTGAATAGGTCCTGGGGCCGAAGCTAGCCGAAGGATCAGCCGAAGCTACGGCTAGATCCCTCGGCAGCTTTGTGAATAGACCCCTAAGAAATACAGTTCTGTCATGACATGCACTTTAACAGTATCGTACTGTGGAGACAGAATGGCTGCAGAAGGTGCTAATACTTGAGTGCCTCAATATATTTCTGACTGCTGGAGATATGAATCCTGCACAGGTATTGCAGTTGATTAATATTTCACATAAAACACCTGGGATACTATAATTTGGCCATTTCGAGGAAACGTTCTGTAATTCAGAGTTTACTTCTGATTCTTTGTTTTCATTTTCAATGTATGTTGCAGCTTCAACACATTACTGATACAGTAAAAATGGCGTCCACAATAAAACCAAAATACTTCACCACCATATTACTACAAAATGATGATATGAGTTACATGCGTAGGAAGTGACAAAACAAACTTTTATTTTGTATGTTGCTGGAGAATCATAATGTATAAAGCTGATGGTCAGTTTCGTATCGCGTTCACTTGGAAAAGTGACATCATCGTATAAAGTAACTGTGTAATGTCCGTATGAGGTGGCTGCTGTGCGGGCCACATTACAAGGTCCGGCGGGCCGGATTCGGCCTGCGGGCCTTGTGTTTGCCACCCCTGCCTTAGAACCATTTATTCCATGGAAAATGGAAACATATTTACAGCGAACTAAAAGATCTACACTCATTCCTGCAGTAGCTTTGGAAGTGGAATTAATATATTCAGCATCTGGCCTAAAGCCTAGAGATGAAATTAGGATGATGTACTTTTATATGAAGACAAGTGAACTGATTCATGGAAAAAAGTACTCACCCAGGAAATAAATGCACTCAGTGTGGATATCTATGAGCATATTTCATGCCAAATGTTTGCACCATATTTAGTTCCTGGTAAACAATAGTGGATTTTCTCTTGCATACGTAGCCAGTGTGCGGGTCCATTCACGCCAGACATGTTGGAGCTGATTGGTGTAGTCCCAACACACAGACAAGTCAATTTGCCTTGTTGTTTTGTATAGACACAGAACTGAACTGAACTGAAACTGAACTGAAAAGGGTGCTTTGTGCTATACTTTTTTCATCGCAACGTGGTGTGACCTGGTATAACTGCATTACACTGTGCTGTGCCAACAGAATTTCATGGAATGTCACTTGTGACATTTCATTAAAGTTCTAACATAAAAAAAGCAAACAGTGTGATTCTCTAAACTTGGAACTGAAGTGATGCACCGCGCTAAAACCTACCTAGAACCATAAATGATATGTGCAACTCCTAAAATGCATATATTACCACCCAAAAAAACCTTATGATCTTCTAATAAAAATCCCAACATAATTAAAGATACTTAATATTAGGGATTTACCGAAATTTCGGCTGCCGAAACATATCGACCGAAATTGGCACTTTTGGCAAAATAGGTTTTTAAAAAATTAGTTTTGGTTTTGACCTGACATTTTTTTATTTTCGGTTTAAATTTTCATTTCGGTGCACCTTTACTTAATATACTTATAAACTATATAATGTGTGGTTCCCCCAGTGTATCCACCATACAGTGTAAAATACTTGACATTTAACACTCTAAAACTCACTCCTTGTACATAACAATAAACGTTTTTTTAAATCTCCCTATACTGTGATGTGAATCTTATGCTCCACTCCAAATCAAGACAGGTGCTTCTCGGTGTTAATCTCAGGTGTCTCTATTCAATAATGCGCTTACTGGAATTTTTAGACCACTGTTAAATGGTCGATGGCTACTTCATCCACAAAACGATATCTCTTATAGCTTATTCATATCCTATAGAGGAAAAGATAGACGCCACATAGTGTAAAATCCTCATAAACCTTACTCTTAAAATCTTTCAAAACACTTACATTAAAATTCGATATACAGCACTGTACATGGACAAAGCCAGACTTTCCATACGATACTCTCCGGTCAGTGATAGTCCGTTCCTAACGCTCACCTCTCTAACTGGAACAAACTTCCCAAGTTCAGACGTGATAACGTCAGCGCGTAAAGGAGTAGCTGACGTCTGATCTTGGGAATTGCTACGACGGTTACCTCTGATATCGGAATTTCTGGTCAGAGGGAGATTTCCTCTGTCCGGGAGTGCCACGAGGGAACATGGAGCCAGCTTCCCACCCAATCAGGAAACCGGCCCGCGGGTAATCACTCACTGAACGGCTTCCCGGCCAATCAGGAAGCCGTTCAGTGAGTGATTACCCGCGGGCCGACCTGTTTGATTCCCAGCCAGTCAGCATGGAGCTGGCCAAACAGCATGCAGCCAGCTTCCCGGGCAATCAAGAAGCCGGGCGGTGGGTAATGGCACGGCTTCCTGATTGCCCAAGAAGCCGACTCCATGCTAGAAGAAGTACCGGTATCGGTACTCTGTAACGGCGAGTACTGAAAGATAAATATCGGTACTCTTACTCAATAGCAAAAAAACGGTATCGGTGCATCCCTATTTTCTAGTATCGGATAGAGTGGGGAAGGATTAAAGCTCCTGTCAGGTTTTTACGGCTAGTCAGGCCTCCAAATGAATCTTCAGGCTTAACCAGCTAAATACATTCCAGGTGCATCACAACAAAAAGCGTTCAAAGTCTTAAGCTGGCCACAGACCTTACAACCATCGCAAGACTTTTGTCTTGCGATGGTTGTAAGGTAATTAAAAAAACTTACGATCTGCCTATCTTGGACAGGCAGATCGTATTTCGGGCTTCCGATGACCACAATGTTGAACGGGCAGTGCGCGCCTGCGCACACTGGCCCGTGCGGCATTTATCTTACGAACATGGCACAGTAGAAACGGTCGCACACCTTCCACACACCTTGCGATAATCATACGATCGTACGATTATTGCAAGGTGCGTGGGCACCTTTACGGTTCATTTTCTTTTTTAAAGCAGCCACAGCCTGAGTAGAAAAGCCTGTCCCCTGCCAGGAGCTACAGAGTCGGACTTTTGCTCTCTTTGTGTCATTAGTCATTAGTGTCATTGCAATAGTCTATAGATTTTGATGTACCAGCAATGTATTATCTAATTTAAACAGGGTTGTACAAAAAAAAATAATCTGTCAGGGGTTCTAGTCTTCTCCTACTCTACAAAAAAAAGTTTTTAATTTTTGTCTTTGCTCCAGTTGGAGAGTTCACCTTACTTCTTTTCTGTTTAAATATTGTCTGCAGGACAGGGAGTGAGGATAAATCTCTCCATTGGAGCTCCAGATAGCAATAAAACCTGATCTATACAAAACTAAAAAAAAAGAATTGTTTGGCCATGATGTCATCTATGTCATTAAAATTTCCTGTGATTTACAGCAGCCATCTTTAGGCCTCGTTCCCAGTAGTTGCAGTGACTGGCATTTTTTCACACTGTATTAATGCCAGCCACTGCAAGGCAGGGGTGGGGAACCTCCTGCCCTCCAGCTGTGGTGAAGCTACAAATCCCACGAGGCATTGCAAGATTCTCACAGCCACAGGCATCATGGGATTCGTAGTTTCACCACAGCTGGAGGGCCGGAGGTTCCCCACCCCTGCTGCAAGGGCACACAAAAAAAACAATTGTTATCTATGTGCCCTGTTTACTTCATAATGATAGTGTGTTGTGTGGCGCAGAATAATATAGCCGTCCACACACACAGACTCATCTAATGCCACGTTTGGTTACAATTTTGTATATATTCCTCAATGCTGAATAGTTTCACACTGCAGATCATAATCTTTGAATCCTCACACTATTACGACATGTAAATAAAGCAGTTCAGCAATTTTCATGCTCCAAACAGTCTTGGAATACTGCCATTCATCTGAGCTCATTGAGGTAATTACAAGATGGAAAGTTCACCCTCCAAGAGCATAACGGTTCTTCATATACACAGAAGGACCATGGGGACAAAGGTAGCCACCCTCCAGAAAGTGTCAGCACAAATTCAGAGATGATTGAAGGATCTACAGCTGAGTGATACACAAATTAGATACATTTTTGTCAATGGTTAAAGGAGAACTATGAGGTGAGTGCTTTTCACTCACCTCATAGTTCTAGCCGACCTGTGACAATGAGACTGTCACAGTTCGGCTCAGTAGATCGGGAGGTGAGCGAACACATGCCGGTGTTCGCTCACTTCTCGATCCTGTCACGGCCCTCTGCCGTGACAGGGGAGGGGATGGATTCCCCCCTCCCCGATCCGCCAGCGCTGACTGGCGGAACGGACGGGGGAGGGGCGGGTACAGCTGGCTCTGCCTCTAGATAAGCAGAGCCAGCTGTCACTCACGCATCTGGGCGGATCTTGACATCAATGTCGGGATCCGCTCCGGCTACAGCGTCTCAGTATACCGCGAGCTATAGCCATGTGTGTCTATGTATGTATGTGTGTGTCCTCATAGAGGTATACTGAGCTTAGGGTGACGGGAGGACGATAGTTTGTGTTTGTGTCCTATTTGACCTGTATAGCGCATGTGCAAGTGTTACATCATCACTGAGCCAATGTTTGAAGTGGACTTCCAAGAACCCAAAAGCGTCGGTGATGGAGATGGCGGTATTGGAGTACAGAGCTGGGGACCAAAGATTGTTCCGAAAGCGCTGTTGCTCTCACCCTAAGCATCTCCCACACCACGCCAACACGCTCAACACCTGTGCTTAATCATAGAGGTCATGACATAGACCTCTATGATTAAGCCCAGGTGGTGAAACGCGTGAGTGGGGTTGGCGTGGTGTGGGAGATGCTTAGGTTGATGTGCATGCTGTTCATCGTTCTCTTTGATTTACTTACTTTTTTGGGAATCTGTTTGGGTTATTTCAATAAACGTTAGGATTGCACTCATTCTGGTTTTGTGCGGCTGATCTTTTGAGGATTCGTTTGAATGAGTGGGAAGCACACTATAACCTGCACCCTGAATTTGGACTGATCGCAGCAGAACATAGAATGGAGCATTGAGTCTATGGAGCTTTTTAGAAGCATAACGTTTGTATATACTTCCCAAATAATTTCTCCTACTTTTAAATAACCTAAACAGTTAGGAACCACTATCAGATAGGAGGTCAATGGACAGCACAAGGAATCCCCAGCAACCTCTGTAGGAACCCTGGTAATGAATGGCTGTTCTATAGGATTTTTTATATATGTTATCTTCATACCTCGTGTGCTTGAAGTACACACAAAGCTACATAAGATGGCGTGCTGCACTTTTATGTATAGGAAGTCACAAACAGTGCCTGGAGGTTCACATTTTCCCACATCAAATATGGCGGCCTCCAGAGCCCGGACACTTCCTGCTGTCACCTACGTCACACAGATACAGTCAGCTGACAGTCGCCTGACAGGTAGCGGGGGTGTGGAGACAGGCTGTCAGGGCTGCTCCAGCGCGTGCGCACTGTTTCAGGGATGTGAACTGGAGGACCGGGGGAGGGGAGGAAACATGGCGGCGTCCAGCGACAGTCTGTGAGTCAGGCATAGGCAGACGGTGCAGTGACAGAGGCAAGAGAGGGGGAAGGAGCGACCGTTCCGGGACTAAGACCCCACCTTGCTTGAAGAGGAGGAGGGACCGTGTACTGCTATTTGGGAAGGAGGGAGCCGGGAAGGGGCGGGGACAGAGTCCCGGGTACAACGCGGCTCCCTGCTGTAGTCGTGCTGCTCGCTACTATATGTGCAGGTACATGCCAGTCATGTGTGTCTATGTATGTATGTGTGTGTCCTCATAGAGGGGGCACTGGGTGTGCCAGTCATGACATTCCTGTGTGTGCGCCTTGTGCAGGGAGCTGCTCTTCATTAATAATGACTAGAAGATGGATAGTACTGCTTCATATGACAGTTCCTGGATTTCATACAATGACATCAAATTGAATGAGTTGCATTGGTCTCCTGTCTGCTCATTTACAATTACTTGGGATGTTTGGCTTGTCACATGTGCTGTCTTGTAAATTTAGTATGTCCATATTTGTGTAGAATTATCTAAAAAGCAATATTTCCATTGCTGGACATAGTTTAAAGACTTAGTCCATCTTGTGCAAAAATGTAATAAATACGCCCACATTAAAAGAATGAAAGCATGTTGATGTATTTCATGTTTGTATCGGTGCCTGAAGAGCATTGCAACCATGATCACAGGTGCGGTGCCCAGTCTGCTGCAGACTATACCCCCAGGTCTGTATGGAAGTACACACCTTCTGTTATGGGGCTGGAGGAAGTGATTATTGGACTATAAGTGTGCTGACTGTGCTCCATCGAGATCTAGGAATCATTTTGCTGTGGTGGCAGATGGGACTAAGCCCTGGTTCACACCTGGGAGTTTTTGAGCAGTTTGTAAAGCGCTTTTACCAGCCCAACACAAGAAATCCCATGATTTTTCGATGGCCCCGGTTCACGCCTGAGCAGAAACACGCCTGAAAAGGTACAAGAACTTCTTTGGGCAGTTAAAATTCCCCCATAGACTTTATTGGAAATGCACAAAAACGCGCAACAGAAGCATGTTGTACATTTTTGTGAGCGTTCTTTCATTGCCCACAATGGTTTATGAGCTGCCAATCTTCATGTATGTGCGTTAAAACACACAAACAAATGTGCACAATACGCATAAACGCCCAAATAACCTCATGCTGCTAACGTGCAAAAACTGTGCCGCCTAGGTGTGAACCCAGCCTTATAGTGCACAGATAACTGGTAATGGAAGATGTGGTGGTCCAGGTGGAGCCACCGAAATGAAAACAGAATACCGCGAGGAGTAGGGGGAAAATTCTCAATGTGGTTAAAGCTGGCAGTTCTTGTTGTACCGGATGAAATTCACACAGTGGGTACCGCTGTCGGCACCCTTTCAGCCGGCATCCCTTAATCAGCTGATCAAAGCAGCTGGTAGGTAAACCTTTAAACAGAGCCGGCAGCCAATGACCTGCCAGCTCTGCTGGAATATCCTGATGGCGGCGGCCGCCTGCCAGCTAATGATGACAGCTGGATATTCCTCGATCAACGCTCGTAAGCACTGATGGAGGAATCTGTTATGTTTTCTTTGTTCAGCCTGCAGGTTGAACTAAGAACATATTAGTGTATGGCCAGATTAGGAGTTGGGGGGGGGTCAGCGACCATGTTTCATGTTGCACCCTAAATATGAATTGTGATCTGAAAGATGGAATATACTTTTGATGCGGATCTTCGCCCTTTTAACATTCTATGATTCCTTACCCCCTCCTTTCACACACTCCCAGCCGCCTTCTGGGATACTCGGGTCATGTATTCCAGGAGGCTTCAGAGCAATCTACCAAAAATGCGCTCCTTCTGATAAGCCTGTTGGTTGCTGAGTGTTCAGTACTTTGCCCACCACTGATATCATGCCATAAATACATTGGGACCGGACGTCACTGCGATGTGTTTTACTGAGTTATTCTCAACTGTGAGCAGTCATGTCAATGGAACAGATCAGTTTTCGCAGTAGATGTGCTGGTATAAGGATTGTATATTTACAAATGTTTTACTTTCATTTTGAATACATTGAAGGGAATGTATGAAAACTGGAGCAGATTTGCACTGCAACCATTCAGCTTCTCTGTCTCATTTTCAAATCTTACCTGAGCAAAGTGAAGAGAGATGCTGATTGGTTGCCATGGGCAACTGCTCCAGATTCTGTCTGCTCCCGTTTTGATAAATTAACCCCATCGTGTTCTTAAAGCAGACCTTAAATGGAAATGTGAACACCTTCCACATAAAAAATAAAAAAAAATGGAAGTGAATTATAAAATAGTCATCTTGCACCCCAGCCTGTGACCACTTCCTGTAAGCAGTGGTGATATCATTGAGCCTCACCGTAGGATTGTGGGAAAGCTTCAGATGCCAGAAGAGGCTCCAGCGCTGTGCAGGAGCACATTCTCAAGGAATTTGGGATCCTGAGCTTTTGCAAGATAACACAGGAAGGCCCCATGATTTCACCCGCACATAAGCAAGCCTGCTGCAAGTTGGGATCTAAGGGGGGGTGATGTGATTTTTGATTACTTTCAGTGGAATATTTTTCTTAAAGGAGAACTCTGAGGAAAAATGTATTAACCCTTGCAGTGGGCCTACCTCCACATTGCAAGGGTTAACTGCTCGTTTGTATCTAGGTGCTGAAATGAAGAAGGAAAAAAAAAAAAGTTATCGTTCGAGCAGTTCTTAGACTGGTACCTAAAGCCCCCCACCCCCCTTTCAGTGGTCTAAGAGTCCTTGTGTCATTACATTCTATACAAATGTATAGACGTGAGGAAGCTGAGAAACATTCCATCTGATGACCGGAGAAGAAGGGAGTAGGCTCGGCAGTTCGGGTGAGTATAACTTAGTTTTTGTCTACAAGCTGCAAAAAAAAAAAAAAATTCAGTTAACCCTTACAATGGGGCTACCTCCCTGAAAGGGTACATACAGTGTTTGCCTGGAGTTCTTCTTTAACTATCTGCCGGCCATTGTAAAAAACAGGCAGCCGGGAGCTCTCTAGATCTGAGCGGGCGTCTTTAGACGTCTGCTCAGACACGCCCCCTCGCGTGCACCTCTTGGCGCGCACGAGCGGGAAATGCCCGATATTTAAAAACAGGCAGCGATGCCTGTTAACATACAGGCGATCCGGCGGATCGTTTGTATGGGGTAACGATCGGTGCCCCTCCCCCCGCTGTTGTCACGCTGGTCCCGGGCTCCGCTGTGCCCGGTGCAAGCCCGGGATCAGCATGGTGCCTGTGTCACAGGGGATCAGAGGGAGATCATTACACGAGCTCCCTCCGGTCCCCTCTCCGCTGCAAGAATGCGGAAGTGTTGTATAATACATCACTTCCGCATTCTTGTGTCACTCTCCAGCTTCAGAAGCTGATGGAGCAGATCTGTGCTTCATCAGCTTCTTTTGGGGGGTCCTAGGTGACATTAGCGGTCTTGGAGACCCCTGATGTCTCCATTAAGAGGACCTGTCACATATTTTTGCTATCACATAGGGGGGTTTTATTATCCCCCTATGTGATAGCAATAAAGTTTAGTGAAGAAAAAAAAATTAAGTTTACCCCCCAAAATTTAAGGTTACACATAGAAAAAAAAAACATTTTTTAAAAGTCCCCACTAACACATACACGCATGCAAACATGCGTCGGGGACGCATATGATTGCGCCCATTATGCTGCACATGTTATATATCGCCGCAAACGTCACAGTGAGAGCAATCATGCTAGGGCCGTCAATCACTGATAACACTAAACTGATGAGCGGTAGGCTGTAACGTACTATGCCTGATGGAAGGGAGCCTGTGCGGCCCCCAAAAAGTTATTTGCTTGACAAAATGCCTAAACGTCAATAAAAGCATTTGTGGATTCATGGTGTGCTGGTGACGTTCTTCACTTCTTGGATTTGTGCGGCGTCATCTGCAGAGTCACTTCAGCACCCATTCAGCCAGGGGTATACCAGTCAGTTCCATGCAAAGTCTGCTTTAATAATGACTTCTAAAGTGACATAACCACCTCCTTCATATTTAAATCAAGTCGTACAGACAAAGGGGATAATACAGAATGTACAAAAACGTAAAATGTTGAAGAGTACGTTCAGTCGTATAGTAATAACAAATGCAGATGTAATAGGAGAGAGGCCTTGCCTGCACAAGCTTGCAGAAGAAGTGTTGATGTTTGCTGATACTTTAAAAATAACTATAGACAAACCTTTTCTTTTGGCTATAGTTCTCTTTTGGGTCACAGGATCACATCTACTAATGTCCTCCTGTGACCCAAAATCAGCATATAGCGGGCTACTGCCCACTGTATGCTGACATCGCAGAGCCGTGCTGCCGCTGGGAAAGATCCCGGCAATATTGTCAGGATCCAGCCGGCTGCCTGACTGACAGCGGGCTCTGCCTCTCTAGAGCCAGAGCCAGCTGTGCCCGCCCCCACCCCTGTGTATCCCTCCAATGAGCTCTGGAGGAACAGAGGGGGTGAGGGGAATCCCTGCGGAGAACGTTGACTGATGATCACCACTCTTTGCATGTAGATCAGCTGTTTGTGATCACTCAGTTCTCGAGCTATAGAGCCGACTTGATACACATGCAGTGTCGCACGCTGGCTCAAAGTTGGGAAGAGTATATTTTTACTCTCACAGTACTTCTCCTTTTAAGTAAGGTTTCAGTAATGTAATTATGCCAAATGTCTGTTAAGCAATACAATAATAACAGGGCTGAAATAGTTCTTGCTTGCTTGATAGATCAGAATAGACAGCCCCCACAATCAGAGTATAGACTTGCTTTAATACCCTCCTCCCTAGAAGTACACACTCTCCTTTCTTTCTCTTCTCTGCCACTGGATATACTCTTTACTTTTAGCAGTGAAGGAGCATGTTGGTCACTCCATATATCAGTGCTTTGTCATTGGTTCAGAATTGTCACATTGGGTTGGGGAGAGTACTTGGCGCTGTGTAAGCTCTGAATTGAGTGACCTAGTGGTCATGCAGAGCTGCTTTTCTTTGCTCCTTGTGGCTGCTTCGTTTGGCGATGTGAACTGAAGGATAGGGATGCGCTGATACCGAGTATATGAGCGAGTTTTCGTACTCGCCCAAATGCTCACATACCGGAACTTCCAGTCAGAGGGAGATCTCCCTCTGAGTGGCAGTGCCGAGGGAGAACAGAGCCGGCTTCCTTTCAAATCATGGAGCTGGGCGGTGTGTGTTATGGCCCGTCTCCTGGCTTTCTGATTGGCTAAGAAGCGGGCTTCATTTGTTTCTCGGCAGCCTGGCTCACTGACCAGTCAAAGTCGAGCAGCACCTCATGACCCACCACCCGGCTTCTTGATTGGTCAGGAAGCCACGCAGCCTCGACAAGTGAAGCCGGTGTTCTTTGCCTATAAAGCTGGTGTTTTATTTAAATCAGGAAGCCGGGCAGTGGGTCATCATCCGCCACCCGGCTTCCTGATAATCAGGAAAAAGGGTACCGGTATCGGCGAGTACCCCCAAAAAAAATATTGGTACTTGATACTGAAAAACGGGTGTCGGTGCATCCCTACTGAAGGATATACCTTGCACATCCAGGCACAGAGGGGCATGTGACTGATTCCATGTGACAGCACTTGGTGCCCCACGGCTGTCACAGGGTAGTCCATAGCTCTTTGTAAGCAATGAATTAAGCGACCCGTAGCTTAAACAGGACATTCCTTCACTCCTAGCAACTAAAAGGAGCTGTGGGGGAGCGAAGGACGGGTAACTGTGCTGTTTGGTAGGGGGACATGAAAGAAAATCTGTTTTACCTGCCTGGGCAAAGTTCAAGTTCCCTACAGAGCTTTCTGTTGGTCATGTGATAATTACAGGAAATGTTATTTTGGATTTTATAGAGCCTAAATATTAACCACCTTGTCCAACTTGTCAGCCAGGCATGAGTGCTCCGCATTTCTCCAACATAGCTAGCTAGCAGTAATGGAGGTACACTTGGACTTATAGTTCTTCCAATGCTGGGGGCTCTACATTGGCTAGATCATCGCAACGCCAGTAACTCTCCTGGATGTAATCCTTTAACGAAATACAATAAATGTGTATATTTTGTCCAATAACTTTGTTTGATTTTATTATTTGACAAATCCCCTCCTTTTTTTAAGACCATGAATTGTCATTTGATAGGTGTGTGTGTGGCGGTCACATGGGTCTGCGCTTATTGCTGGAACTGCTGATATCTGAAACGGCTTGAATATGTGTACAATACATGTCCTGTTCCATTTCCTGTCATCAGCTGACTCCTGCTTATATCAGCACCTTTCATGGTTGGAACATATTCCACGTAATGTTCTATGGTTTTTAAAAGCCTGACAGTTTGCTCTCTGCAACTAAATCCTGTTGTGTGCTGTGATTTCCTTTTCATATTTCCAGCATCTGTCCTTCATATTCGGCTTCTGATTAAGCAGATTTTGCCTGGAAGTGGCTTTCCTCCTGCTTTCTTCTCTAAGATTGGATCATGTTTCATTACTGCGGGCTTTATGATGTGGTTGCGTCCTTGCTGTACTAAACGGTTCAATGCTTGGTTATCTGTACTGACAACTATTTGTGGAAGTGTCAGATTAGGCAGACATATTTTCTGCAGAAGAATCCTGGTCTTAGAAAAAGAAAGCTATTGTGTACAGGTCATATTAAGATGTTGTTCTATATACATATGATGTATTCTAATCCAGACACCCGGAAATCATTTGTTGTCTGATCCCACAATGCTTTTTTTTCCTGGTTCACCTCATGTCAGCATACAACGGGTCAGCTCTGCTGCATTGTCCATACCGGAGCACCCCTATCTAATTAAAGAGCCAGCCCCCC
>NW_017306487.1:330154-332915 GCF_000935625.1 Nanorana parkeri
AACGCCGGCCCCCCCCCCCCCCTTTTTTTGTTTGTGTTTGTGGTCCTTTTTGTTTTTCTGTAGTTCCTGTACATGTGGATTCTGAACCCCACAGAACCCCCCCAACCAGGTTCAGTTGCTCCTGGGCTTGGATGGCCGTATGGTAGGTGGTAAATCCACCTGAGCAATGGCACCCTTAGTGCTTGGGTCTTGCTATTTGTAGCCTAAATAGCCATCTTTCTAGTCCCCCCTGCAGACGTAGCTCATTCTCTCCCTATCCTGCTTTTGGCGTTCTCCTTTCTTACTGGCTGCCATCCTGGTCTGGCGTTCTGTGCACTGCTTTGCCTCCTGTTTTTTTGCTGGTTTCTGGATCGTTATCATGCATGCTGTCTTGGTAACTAAGGTCTCTTTCACATGGGTGGCCAAGGGGCAGTAAAAAAAACAGATGGCTGATCCTAATTTTAACCCTTGCCTGCTGACAAGTTAGCACAGTCAGACCGCGTTGTACACATTGCTGCCGTTAAGATTCTTTGCTAGGAGCCACAGGGAAATACATCAGACAAGTCCTATGTTTATTCCACATCATGCATGGATCCCTGCTGATCAGAACTGACAGCGCCAATGTGAAAGGAGCTCAAGTCATCTCGGGACTTTTGGGGTGGCCCCAAAGTCTCTCGTTCTGACAATCCTGGAGCTGTCAACTTTCCTACTGAATTGTGAGGCTCATATCTGTGCTTAGGACTCTCAAAAAAAACTACAGCAGACAGTGCTTCTCTGAGTATGCCTAATGTAGATTGGCAGCCTGTGTTTTAGTTGTGGGGGTACGATGTGGTGACAGGCTCTCTTTAACATAGGAGGAGTGAGTCTAATCTCTGGGTAATGACCGCAATGATTTCTTCAGAAAATCTAATAGAAAGGGATCTCTGGTATTGGAAGTACAGAACCTTTGCTCTTATCAATGAACATAAATTCCTTTCAGCCACACAGCTTCAATTCAGATCAGTAGAAGAGCTCCTAATAAGGCTGCAACTAGGGATGCACCGATACCTGTATCCGTACCAAAACCGAGTATTTGGGTGAGTACTCGTGTTCGCCCAAATGCTCTGATGCCTATCCGGATACCGGAACTTCTGGTATCGGGAAGCCAGACAGCGAGTCATTATACACTGCCTGGCTTCCTGGTTGGCCGGGAAGCCGGCTCCATGCTCCCTCGTCACCTGAACGGAGCATGGAGACGGCTTCCCGGCTAATCGGGAAACCGGGCGGCGAGATATTACACGCCGCCCGGCTTCCTTAATGGGACTTTTGGTATTCGGTATCGGCGAGTACCGAAAAAAATATCAGTACTCGATACCAAGAAAACGCTATCGGTGCATCCATAGCTGCAACTAATGATTATTTTAATAATCGATTAGTTGGCCGAATTTTTTTCCGATCAATCGGATAAAAAAAACGAAATACAATCATTAATTTAAAATAAAATACACAAATGCAGTGTTACAAACATAAAGGTTACTTTAGAATAAAACTGCATGAACAATGTTTTGCAATCGCACTGTAGCCAGCCTGCTATTGGCCATTTCAAATTGCAATAGCAGGCTGGCTACTGCACCCGCCCACTGCTTGCTGTGCCCCCCTCCCAGCCTGGAGGGGAGAGCAAGGGATCCAACTAATCGATATTGAGAATAGTTGGCAACTATTCTTATTGATTAATTGCTTAGTTGGTTGCAGCCCCAGCTCCTAATATGTATTTTTGTTTTTCCTTTTTATTCATTGTGTGATTTATTTATTATTTTAGGTCATGTGTTAAAACATAAAATTGGGGTACAAAAGATGTAATTTTTATAAATAACTTTCCAATGCTTTGTACTAGAATCATAATTTTGATGTCCTTTTTAAACGGCAAATTCCAGAATAAAAGTTTTTTTTCTTCTTTAAATAGTAATAAGGTTTTTTTTTTTTTTTTTGCATAATTTTAATTAATTGTTACTTTTTGTCCATGGATTGCATCAAAAATTAAATATTTACTTGCAAGACAATATACACAAAATAAAGCCTTGTTTGTCAAAACAACAAAGAACATCAACAAAAAAGATAAATGTATTTGTTTGTTTTGATAAAGTTATTGCCAAAGTAAAAATGTAAAAATTGCTCTCATCCTTAGGGAGGTGCTGGTATGAGAGCTGAACTGGTTAAAGTGTGTATGTGCAGTCTCCCTTCTCTATCTGTTTCTCCAAACTTATGGTACAAAAGAGACGTTACAACAGGAAGTGTGTTCTGAAAACCGGACTTTTGAAAGCGTTTCCTGGAGTTCAGCTCGTATCTAAAATGACAACTACAATGCCGTTCTCCCATCCTTTTAGTGTGGAATGATGGTATTTTGCAACTCGTAACTTGTGTGACTGCAGCAAACACATTTTCTCAGCAGATATTACCAAAACTTTATTCAGTTTCTAGGATATCTTAAAAAGATAAAGAGAACAAAAACTTCTTGTCATGTAATGTCATTTTTTTAGGCCAGCATTGCTCAACACACAGACAAGGCAATTTGCGTTATATCCTATTGTTTCTTTTTTCTTTATATTTGGATAGAGTAGGGAAGGGTTAAACTCTGCCAAGAAGTTATCGGAAATCTCCCAAAAGTGAGGGAATTGCCCTCAAAGTTGTCCCTGGTACAGATGTCCCCATTGATAACAATGGTCACAAGTATAATCAGAGAAGTGAATTTAACCAAAAGGCGCTCAGCATCAAAGACATTCTAGAGGTTCTAACCCTCCCCCCC